>NC_037673.1:77879388-78121670 GCF_003255815.1 Theropithecus gelada
GAGGCACAGAGTGTCTAGTGAAAGAACTAAAGGTGGCAAATGGAGAAGTTTTCCAGGCAGTGAATCGGTGCGTCTTTCCAGATTACCAGCAGCAGAGCCTGTGGTAGGTAACACTGCACCGATTCTATGCCTGGTTCTGTCTTTATGGAAGAGCTTAAAATTGGTTTTGGAAGAGCAAGTGTGTGGACATAAAGTTTTCATTTGGTTTCATTTTCCTGAAACCAACTTAATTCTGATGTGACCTTTCCAACTGAAATGCTGCTCCCCTGCATGGCCTCAGAGAGGCCCAGCATCCATCTGTGTTGTATTAAAAGGAAAGACAAACAGTTTTGGACTTCACATTCATGGTGGCTTAGCTTTCAACAGAAACGGAAGATTTAAACAAAAGATTTCTTGTAAGGAAAGCTTTTTCTCCTTTATTGTTAGATATTATAAAAATATAAGGTTTTCCTCAAGTTGGTGTCATTGCACTCCCACTCTTAATAAAAGAAAACAGAATAGAAAATTTAAATAGCCCTGTATCTATTAAAGAAATTGAATTTGTAATGAAAAACCTTCCCGTAAAGAAAAGGAAATAAGACATGACTTCATGAATTAACATTTTGCTTTCAGAAACTGGTTTGTGTATTTTGGCAGTTAAATCAAATTCTGCTAAACTCTGGAGCAAAATGAAGGTCCGTGTAATGGTGGCTAACTAGGGATGTGGCGATTCCCTGAATGGGGAGGCTGACTGTGTCACCCTCATAGAGGGGCCTATTCCAGACTTAGCTTACACATGGCTGAAATGGTCAACTAAAGGGTTGCTTTGTTCCATTTGGTCACTTTAGTGTGTGAAGATATAGTTCAAGTGTCCTCAGGAAAAAAAAAAAGTGTAACACAAAGAAAAGTAGTAAATAGAAAATTGACATCCTGAACGGTGACTGAGTGTGAACTCCAGCCCTTGCCACACATAAGGTTCAGTGAAGGTCTGGGTTTGCATGATCTGGTGGACTTCTGGAAGAGCTATTTTCTACACCCTTCATCCGACTTCAGCCTCTATGCTGAAAATGTCCACATTTAAAGTTCATTTCTTAGTTTTTCCCTCAAGATCCACTTTCCTGTGGCATATATTTTATCTGTCACAACAGACCTTAAAGTCAAGAAGTTTAAAACTGAAATTTTCATTTCCTCTCATACATTCTCTCTTGTCAGTAGTAGCATGTCCATTCTTCCGATCACCCACATTTGGAAATCTAAGCATTTCCCCCGCCATCACCTTCTTAGCCGACTTCCAGGCAGTTGTTAGGAGGGTAGAATACACTTGCATCTGCAGATCCTTGACATTTCCTGAGAATGGATTCCTAAGACTTCCAGAACCTATAGATATTCAAACAGTACTATAATAGATTTTTGTACCATAAATTGCAGCAAAATTAAACTTTGGCTACTAAAGACAAAGAAAATAAAACGCTGCAGCGTAGAGAATCAGCTGATCTTACTGGCTGAACGATTCCTTCTAATGTGATGTGCCTGAGCTAAGCTACCAACTTAGCAAAATGGTACATTACAGGGGGCCCTTGCAGATGTAACTTCTGGGCTTGCCTGAGTATTATGACTCTGAAGGTCCATGAAGTTTATTAATTTTGTTAGGCCAATATAACAAAGGCATTGCATGAAAGGACTCCAACCATTGCTCCAGCCAGCACAAGAATTGTTCAACAGGGGAGGCATTAAACATCAACAAAAGTGGAAAAGGCAGTTAACTTGTGGTGTGAGGATATGCACAGGAGACACACAACTCTTAATAGAAATGAAAATAAAATGTTGAAACAGCCAGAAGCACATGCAAACTATTCTGTGAAGGACCTAATGATCTTGTTTCAAATTTTTGTTTATATCATGGTACTTTTTGGGGAGAAATTATATGCAAAATGTACACTGTGACCATGAGATTTTTGACTGTCTAGAGATGTGTTGTCTGGGAGTGGTAAGGAGCTACAAAACTATATGTTGTGAATTTTTGAGGTTGCTCACAAATATTAAGATCTATAATATTTCAAAATAAATATGCATATATCCACATATACATATATATATGTATAAACACACATACATAGATGTACTTATATGCTAAATGCATGTAGAACTCCTTGATTTTTTTGGGTGCTCTTATGTGTCACTGGTGAAAATTCTCAGTCAATCCTACAACCTAGCATTTGTGATGTGTATCAATCCTAACATGAAATAACTAAATTAATCCTTGGGCCCCTGTTTAGGCTCCCAAACATTGAAGATGTTTATTTTCCTTGCTAAAAGTTGAATTTAGCCCACCATTACACTTCATGAAGATTTGTAGATGGTAATTGCTTCCCAATTGAGTTGGGTTGGGTTTGAACCAATGACATTTGTGGTGAAAACTCTTTTTTTTTTCTTCTGAGTCTCTTGATTCAGCTATTTGCCTGGTTAAAATCTCAAAGTTGAAAAAAATCTCTTGAAAATACTCTGTGGGTTGTCTTGATCATTAAGTTGCATGTCCCAATATAAAATCAATTTATAGAGCAGCTTTGCTAAGTGTCCTTTTACTCCTGATGTTTTAGAACAGTTTTTTTTTAAAAACAAGTTTTATGGTAGGAATTCAGAATGACTTTCCAAATGTTATGTAAAGTGGGAGGCAGGATAAGTTATTTTAGTCTTGATATTTTATTTAAGTGCTGTTTTCTATAAACACTTAAAAGTTTATTGTGCAGAGAACTGAGTTTCCCAAATGAAGCATGGAGTAGTTCCAATGAAATTTACTGAGAATTTCAGGCCACTGTGAAATCTCAATGTCCTTTTAAAAATGGAAATATGAGAAAACTAGTGTCATGGTGGTCTTTAATTTTTTCCCTTTGGCCCGAGCATTTGCCATGGGAATAAAGAAAAAACAAACACAAGAAGACTTATTTTCTATGGCTTGTCAATATGAATATCAGAAGCTTGATTGATTTGTGTGGGGATCAATGAGGTCATGTGTAAAAGGCTGATGGATTTCTAGGCCTTGTTGCTTTAAACATTACATAAACCAGGTTATATCCTTCCCAGAAGCTGTAGTCTGGTTACAGTTCAAGGTCTCTGTAATTAACTCATGACCCAAACTTCTTTCTGGTGGAAAGTAGTGCTTTTCCTTTTCTCAGTAAGAAAGCACTCTGGAATGATGAATTTGGGTAGATCCACTGAACAATAAGGTCTTCCTAAGCTATTCTGTCCTATAGCTGCTGCTACCAGTGCTGACTCATAGCATCAACTCTGGCAGCGTTTCCTTCACTGCACCTTTCCATCTAATTGATTCTTGAATCTTCCTTTTTCACTTCCCCTTCTCTCCAGCACTCATATCCCTCCAGAGGCCTGCTACTCAATCCATCAGAAGCTCTGTAAACTCTATATTTCGTATAGATTCTGTCTGGTTTATCTATCTGTATTTTTGCTATCATCCCCCTTGTTCAGGACAAGGGTGTGTGTCTTTGCTTCTCTCCTGGCCAATACCACAGCTTTCTAACTGGAACCTCTGTTTCCCCTCTTGTGCATGCAATCTATTCTTTCCACAGAGCTAGTTGTCTTTTTTCTTTTCTTTTTTTTTTAAATGTGCATTGTGGATGCAGCTGGAGGCCATTATCCTAAGCAAATTAACGCAGGAACAGAAAACCAAATACTGCATATTCTGACTTAAAAGTGGGAAGTGGGAGCTAAGCATTGGGTATACACAGACATGAAGATGGGAACAATAGACACTGGAGACTACTAGAAGCAAGGGAGAGGGAGGAGACAAGGGCTGAAAATCTATCTATTGGGGACTATGCTCACTCCATGGGTGATGGAGTTATTCATACTCCAAACCTCAGTGTCATGCAAAATACCCATGTAATAAACCTGCATGCAAACCCCCTGAATCTCAAATAAAAACTGAAATTATAAAAAAGTACACCAAATTATATATATCTCCTGCTTTCCACCTCCATTTAGCTTAAAATTCAAATTCCTTAATCTTGCAAGATTTAGATCCTGTCTCAATCTATGCCTCTTTCTTCTTGGACCACTGTGCTTTATCTACTCTGATTTCTTTTTTTTTTTTTTTGACTTCTCAGAAACACTAGACTTAAATCTAGACCTGTGTACTACAGTTTCTTTCTAACACACACTATCTCTCTGTTCTCAGCCTCCTGCCAGCCCCATATATTTATTTCATAGCTAGCCCCTCCTTGACATTCAGATCATGTCAAATGATATAACCCCAAAAGTCTTCCTTTGCCCACCCAGTATACAGTAGCTATCAAGTCACCCTCAGACAAATCATCCTATTTTGATCATTAACATCATAAGGTATCTTAAAATCTATCAATCATCTATTTATCTAATCTATCATGTATCTAATCATTATCTTTGTTCTTTTACAGAAATGGATTATTGTAAACTCCATGAGAATATGAATCTATCTTTAAGGTTCAGTGCCTAGAACTATGAGCTTGGTACATAGTAGGTGTTCAATAAATGTTTGTTAATAAATAAATAAACTTGTAGGCTCTAGGCTAGTCATTATTCATCAAAGCTAGAAAGATGGGTTTGTTCATTTTTCTGCCAGGATCAAATAACCCTGTTATTGCATCTTTTCCCCAAAATACCTCCATTATTATCCTTTATTTTCCATTCTCACTCTGTGCCCTGATCTAACTCCATGTCACTTCCAGCCGGGAATATGTTACCAGCCTCCTATGTAGATTTTATAACCGTAGGCTCTTAATTCTTCAATAGATCTTGTTTTTATCATATTACTGCCATGAAAAAACATTAAAGTTCCTTAATTCCTTAACAAAAAAAAGATTTATTAAAACACTATTAGAAGTATGAAGGCAACATTGAAAGAGAACAAGGAAAAGAAATCACACTTAACCAACATTCTAGGAAGACTGTCTTTCCTTTCTTAGTATTCATGTTCCAATCTCTCCATTCATGAGTTATTTTTACATGGCCATACATGTGAAAATAAGTGTGTACACATTTGTTTTCTACATTTTGCTTAATAGTTCATAAACAGTTTCATGTTACTTCATAGTTTCCCTATTTTGATTGTTATGGTCACATAATGATCTCCAGTTTTTATCCTGTCTTCTTCCTCTGGTCTTTCCTTCTCTCTCTCTCTCTCTCTCTCTCTCCCCCCACTCCCCCCCGCCCCCCCGCCCACCTCCCTCTTCCTCTCTCTCTCTTTCATTTAAGGGATATCTTTAAAGAGTAGTACCCAAACTGAGGAAACCATTTTAGTCACATTTAGAGCATTACTAATTGTACCAAAAATATGGCATTCCTCTTTTTCCTAAAAATTGTGTAGTTCAGGACAGCATGAGAGGCACTTGTTGAACACTTTCTCTGATAAACATTGCGCTAGACACTGTTGTTTACATAGGTTTCACATGTTACTTCTCTCTCACATTAGGATGCAGGCACTTTGACAATAAGCAAACAACGACCATGTTTGTGACATTCCCCTCCATATTGTCCACAGGGCTGAGCCATGTAAAGTGCTCAATAAATACTTTCAGATTACCTGCTCATTTCTTTGAAGCTGTTGTGAGCTCTTTCAGAAACTGTTCAGGGGACTGACATAATATTGCATGTTGCTTTCTTCACAAATGCCGTCAACCAAAAGGATGGACATTGTTTTCCCAAGAGTAGAACAAGAAAGGGAAGCCGAATCTAGAAGGGAATTGAGGAAGAGTCAAGTGAATGAAAACGGATCACTTTAAACATAGCCTTTGACTTCCGAATTTCAAAGATCAATCTGTAAAAAGGACTCAGCACATCTTAAAAAATAAAAATTTCCTGAAAATGAGCCAAATCGTCTTTACTAATGTGAAAGTCTTCTATCAGTGCATCCTATTATTTATGGTGTATCCTGTCATTTACAGTTCTTCTACAAACAATATAGAGAAGGCAAACCACAAAGACTGCACCTGGAGCAGTTGAGTAAAGAGAACACGTCACATTATGAGAGGCAAGTAGAAAATTCCTAGGTCAGGGAAGCCTGTGGTCACCTGGTCTAGCCCTCTCATTGAACATTTGAAGAGTCTGAGACCCAGAGAAGTAAAATGACTTGACATAGATCATACAAGTAGGAAGAAGGGGTAGAAATAATGTAGGATACAAGTATCCTGACTTCCATATAAATGTTTTTTTAAAGTACGTTATACTGTTTTCCATGTCTTATTTGACAATAATTTCTTATTTAACAATAAAAGATGTATAGTCAGTCTAATCTAAAAATCTAAAATCTATCTAAAATCCAGTAATATCTCATTGTTAAAAACGTCCTAGCTATGAATGCCAGGCCGATCTCAAAGCCAGGTATCAGACCTGGTTCCTATTGGGCTTTGAGAGTCCCTAGGGTTATTTGACCTTCATCATTGAAGCTCAGGAAGCAGACAAGGGCTGCCACTAATGGCTTGTAAAACAGAAGTGGCCCCACACTGTTGCTAAATAATTTACAACCTGAATTGGAAAGTGAGGCTTCAATAAACTTGAACTGTGAATACTAATGGCTGGATTTTTACAAGTTAGAAAGCACCCAGATACAGTTGGGTGAACATTTAGAGAATAATTATTTATTTCATAGGTTTATACAAGTTCAGAGTGAATGATTGTCTCTTAGGGAAGCTGAGCAGCTGGGTTTTAGTATTTTAAACTGGACGACTGGACTTTTTGTCTGTCTATGGTATTAGTTTCCTCTCAGTTTTCAAATTAGATGATAGAGTAATCAGGTAGATTATGGACCAGCCAGACAGAAGAAATAAAAAATATATAAGATGATATTTGGCTTTTGGAGAAAGTTTTTAGTCAGACCTTGTAGTCATGTATATATTATCTGGTTTCCCATATCAATGCTGAGGATTTTCCTTTTTAAAATAAAAATTGTGCTGGGCATGTTGGCTCATGCCTATAATCCCTCCACTTTGGGAGGCTGAGGTGGATGGATCACTTGAGGTCAGGAGTTCGAGACCAGCCTGGCCAACACGGTGAAACCTTGTCTCTACCAAAAGTACAAAAATTAGCTGGGCATGGTTGTGGGTGCCTGTAATCCCAGCTACTTGGGAGGCTGAGGCAGGAGAATGGCATGAACCCGGGAGGCGGAGCTTGCAGTGAGCTGAGATTGCACCACTGCACTCCNAAAAAAAAAAAAAAAAAAAAAAAAAAAAAAAAAAAAAAAAAAGAAAAAAAAAATTGAGTTCGTGAAGAACATGAAGAACAAAAGAATTAGTTTCTAATAGATTTGCTGATGGCTTTTAGCCTCTCTTTCTGAAGAGCGGCTAGCTTACATCACTTAGTGTTTGAGGTGGTCTGAGGTACTCAGAGGAGAGTGGTGACCTGGGATAAAGGCCCCCCTTTCTCTCTTGTCACTGAGTGGACAGTCTAACCTTGTACAGGTCGTGTGATTTCTCTCTCCAGGCTCAGTTTTCTCATGAGTAAGTAGGGTATGAGCACTGATATTCCAGCATCCTCTGACCCATTGGAAGAGCCAGATCATTCTAGGCAGGCGGGTGCACAAAGCTGGACCCCAAACATCAGGATGACTCTGACTCTGAATCCTGGAGTACAGTAGGCTGTTGGAAGCTGGACTTCTCATCTCCTGGGCCTTAGAGGGAGGAAAGAGACTGTTATCCTATTGGCCCTTGGGAGAATGGTTTTCTCTTATATATCAATGTCTTGGTCTTGGGGATGCCAAGGATGGGGAGCTGTCATTGTCTTTTTTCTCATATCCCCAAAGAGTAAATATGTTCTGTTTTTTGGCTGATCATTCAGTTACATGATAGAGATGGAAATATCAAAGTTGAACATGCTTTTTGTTCCCCAAGGTTACTGATTAATGTTTTACATTATCCTCAAAGACAATTTTTAAATTTAAATTGAAAGGAAGAACATGCTTTTTATTTTCACATTGTAGTCCTCTACTTTCATTGTTTTTCAATAGCTAATCTCTCTCATTGTTTTAGCTTCTTTCTTTATTCCACTTTGGTTTACTAGAGAAAATCTTGGTCTCCCACACCTCATATCCACACTTCATATGACTTGAACAGTGCTCACTGATGGCTAAAGAGAAGAAAATGTTTCTTGGCACATTGTTAGCCGCTAATTAGAAAAGGTTTTTAGTCTAGGAAAGGCACTAGACAATCATTCTACAACTTTTATTTGAAGTTACGTATTAGAGAAACTGTAGCATTGCTCTAAAGCAGATGGAAGAAAACAGCTTCGTGTAGCTATTGAGTACATTTTGTCATTCAGATTTCATTTTCAGGACTGCATTACAAAGGTCTCCATTTAAGCTACTTTGCCTTCCTGGCAGCAGCTAGCTTATATCCACTAGCAATGGCAGTCCTGATAAAGTTAAATGTGCCTTGGATGTGGGGCAAGGTCAAGGGCTGGGAGAAGAGGGATATGGGGAGGTGACGGGGTAGATATTGGAGTTTCGGGACCAGAGTGGTCAAAGCAAACTGTATTAGTGTGCTAGAGCTGTGGTAACCATATACCATAGACTGGGTGGCTTCAACAACAGAAATTTATTTCCTCGTCCTTCTGGAGAATGGAAGTTCAAGATCAAGGTGTTGACAGGGTTGGTTTCTGGTGAGGCCTCTCCTTGACTTGCAGAGGGCTACCTTCTTACCATGCCCTAACTTGGCCTTTTCTCTGTATATGTGCTCTGAGAGATAGAGGGGAGAAATCTCTGGTGTCTCTTTCTCTTCTTATAAGGACACTAATCCTGTTGAATTAAGTCTCCACTTTTATTACCTCATTTGACCTTCATTACCTCCTTAAAGACACCATTTCCAAATGCAGTCACACTGCAGGTTAGAGATTCAACATAACCAGGACCATATAGCCACCCTGGCCTCAACATTCCCTTGCAGTCGTGCAAAGGATGCCATGGCTCTGTCAGTCAGTTGTAACCTAGTTCGGGGGTAACAATCAGATGTGCTTATGTTGAAAAACCAAACCTGGGGGATAACCATACGCATGAAAGGGACTAAGGCCAGGTAGCCTTCAAAAGGCTCAGAAAATCTTCAGGATTGGAGAAATCCTATGTGAATTAGAAACCCTGGTCAGGCATGGTGGCTCACACCTGTAATTCCAGCACTTTGGGAGGCCAAGTCGGGCAGATAACTCGAGGCCAGGAGTTCAAGACCAGCTTGGGCAACATAGCGAAACCCCATCTCTACTAAAAAATATAAAAATTAGCCAGGCATGGTGGTGTGTGCCTGTAATCCCAGCTACTCAAGAGGCTGACGCAGGAGAATCACTTGAACTTGGGAGGTGGAGGTTTCAGTGAGCCAAGATGGCGCCACTGTACTCCAGCCTGGGAGACAGAGCGAGACTCTGGCTCAAAAAAAAAAACAAAACAAAACTTAACAAAAAGAAATTCCCACTCATTTCCTGATACCTACATGCCAGGAACCTCACCAAGCGACCATGTCAGTGGAGGTGAGCATTCTAGAATAACCACTCAGAACGTGCTGTACCATGCATCTAGTTCATCATGTTGCTTTCCTCCTATTTGCCCCAAGTTTGGGACATATGTTAATTTCAAATGAGGCCTTTTCATTGACACCAAGCTTTGTGGGTGACTGATCACCTCATTGAGAGTGAGTTTGAGATTTAGTAATTCATTTTAGAAATAGGTGGTGGGAAATTAATGTCTCCTTTAGAATATGTGGCAGCTAATTTATATTAATCATTATAGCCTGCTGAGCATATACGTCAAGGTCTCCTACAGCCAAGATGTTAGATACTGCTAATCAGTCTTTTGACATTTGGGAGATGGTGACAGTCAATCTATATTTGATGATGATTACTTCAGATGTATGATGCAAGCTTTTGTGTCTTCATCTAGATTTTTTAAGTATTACTGAAATTAGGCTATAAAAGTGCCTCTCCTTGCAATAATAAAGCCCTGTTTATATGATATTCACAGCACATTCCTTCAATGACCTTTTGGAGTAAACCTATTTCTGGAGGTTCAACATTACCTTAGGAAAACACTCTCAGAAATAAAACTTTGATCAGGCATTAATTCTTTGATTTGACACATATTTATTGAGCGCTTGTTCTGTGTCAGGCACCGTGCCTAGTGTTGACAAGAGCAGACAGACAACTTGCTTATTTTTGGAGCTTACATTTTCATGTGGAAATAAACACTGAGCAAACAAATAAATACACAAAAGAAAGATCCAACTATAGTTAGTACTATGCAGATAATTAAAACAGGGTGATTTGGAAGGTGGTCAAGGGATGTCTTAAATGCTTAAGGCACCAGCCATGCACCAATCAGGGGAGTGGCATGGCAGACAAGGAGCCCAGCAGTCGAGAAGTTTCTACAGCTGGGACAAGTGTGGTGTGCTTAAAGAGCTGAAAGAAGGCCATTGTTACTGGACACAGAGGGTGAGAGGAGAGAGTGATATAAAATGAGTTTAGTGATGGTGTTGGAACTAGACTCTGTAGAAGAAGTGGAGAGTTCAGATTTTCATCTAAGAACTATGGAAAACCATTTGAGGTTTTTGAAAGGTCACTTTTCCTGCTGGCAGAGAGAAAGGATGGGAGAGGGACAAGAGTGAAAGCTGCAAGACATGCCGAAGATTTTTGCAAGAGGTCAGGCTGCGAATGAGAAGAATGGTTTAGACTATGGTGGTGGAATTGAGACTTGAAAGAAAGTTATGGGTTTAGGTTGCATTTGGGTTATGTGTGGGTGGTTGGTGGCATCTTCAACTGAGCTGGAGAAGGCAGAGAGAGGGGCAGCATTAGGTGGGCGTAGGGAAAGAGTGGAAACCAGGATTTATGTCTTCCTTCATAGAAGGCATTCCTCCCCCAATGTTTGACATTTAAAAAAAATCTTAAATTGTTCTTTTCAAAATGGCTTGCTACTAATCAATACTCTTGCTTTAAAAAGCAATTTAAATGTATTGCCTGTGCTCAGGTGTTTTATCCTCTTTGTAAGGGTTAAGATTATTTTATCCAACTACACCTTGTATTCCCTGTCTACCAACATAAAATGACAAATGACTTCCATTGAAAATTCAATTAGAATGACATTATCTTTATTTATTAATTTTGAGAAAATTAATCTTTTTAATATGCTGTCTTCCCATAAATGAACATGAACATGGTGTATCTTTCCCTGTGTTCAAATTTTATGTCCTTTAATATAATTTTATAATTTTCTTCACGTAGATCTTGTGCTTTACTTGTTAAATTTATTCCTAAGTATTTTTTAGTACTGTTTCTATCTCAAACTTTTTTTTTTAAAAACCATCTTCTTCCTTTAGGTGATTATGTATAAAATGAAGAAAAAACTATTTCTTTTTTTGGTATTTATCTTGTATTCGATGACTTACCAAATTTTCTTATTAATGCAACTAATTTTTTTCCTACCTTAGATTTTCTAGTCATTCAGTTATATCAACAAAAGAGACATTTTTATATCTTCTGTTCTATTTATACCAGTTATTTAACTTTTTGTATTTATTAGAACTTCTGAAACAATGCTAAATAATAATAGGAATGACCAATTTTAATTGAAATTATTTTAGTGGTTCATCATTAGGAATGCACTGTTGTTTTTTGTTTTTAGTAAATTATCTTGGTTCTATTAATTTTATTCTACTGATAATTTTTATCACTAATATTTGTTGAATTTTATCAAATACATTTTTCAGAATTTATTGATGTAATATTTTTTCATTTTGTATGTATGATGGGTTATGTTGATAAAATTCCTGAATATGTTGATATATAGATTATGTTGATAATAAGTATTTCTTGGTCACATAATATATTAATCTTTTGACATATTGCTGAATAATATTTGCTAATACTTCATTAAGCTTTGATATATAGTTGGATAAATCAAACTGGACAAATATGAATAAGGACATAAATGAAAATGAAAAATAGATGAGGACATAAAGAAATATTAGGCCACGTGTGGTGGCTCATACCTGTAATCCCAGTTCTTTGTGAGGCTAAGGCAAAGGGATCATTTGAAGCCAGGCATTTGAGACCAGACTGGGAAACATAGGGAGACCATCCACCCCATGTAAACAGAAAAAATTTAAAAACTAGCTACATGTTGTGGCACACACCTGTAGTCCTAGCTACTCAGGAAAATGAGGTGGGCGGATCACTTGAGCCCAAAAGTTGATGCTACAGTGAGCTATGATCATGCCACCACACTCCAGCCTGGGTGACAAAGTGAGAACCTGTCTCCAAGGAAAACAAACTCAAAACTTTATATTTAAAAATTTAAAATGCAGCTTATGAACTGGATTGAGCAGATACATAGAAAGACCCTTGCAACCCTCAAATATAATATACATTTTCAAAGTTATAATACTTGAATATTTATAAAGATTGATTTTGTACCTGCCTATGAATTTCAAAAATGTCAATATTTTACAGGCTACATTTTTCTTCATAATCGAATGAAATTAAAATGAATAGTTAAGTATGGTAAAAAAATACATATTTGAAAAATAAGAAGCACACTCCCTGACAACCCTTGAATCAATTTTTAAATCAAAATTATAAACTCTATAAAATCAATGAAAAGGAAAACGCTTTATACAAAAATCGATGGAATGTAATGAAAGATGGATTTGGGAAAAGTTTTGCCTTATGCGCTTTCATTTTTAAAGAGATGAAAAAATCTCTAGAAAGCACCATAAGAAATTAGAAAAAGGGCACAGATTTCCAGGATTTATACTTCATCACCTCTTTTTCTTTCCAATATCCATCTTTTTGTATTTCTGTGCTGTGCTTTAAAATATATCTTCCATATGGTCTTCCAGACCACTAATATGTGTCTGTAACTTCTCCTTCAATACATCCACTGGTTATTACAGTAGAAATTACAAGATGATTTTCTTTATATTCAGAAAATGTTCCTTTGTATGTATTTGAATTTAAGTCCCCACAAAGAGCTCTTTTAATTTCTCTTCACTTATGCTTCAGCCATTCTACTGCACTGGGGTTCCATCCATTCTAACTGATTTTTCTCTTTGTTGAGCTGCCATGCAGTCTTCGGACTCGGGAGAGGAAGACAGATCAGACTAGGTAGTGGGGGAAAGTGAGTTGTGTCTGGGCTGCATGTTTTTTTCTTCCTTCCCCTTCCCCTTCCCCTTCCCCTTCCCCTTCCCCTTCCCCTTCTCCTTCCCCTTCCCCTCCTCCTCCTCCTCCTCCTTCTCCTCCTCCTCTGTCTCCTCCTCCTTCTTCTTTAGATTTGTCTGCTCTGCTTTGACTTAATTACATCTTGTATTAGGCATTTTGGTTTGTGATAGACATAGCAAATGTGACCAGCCAGTTTTCACCAATGATGGAGGCAACAATGTTAGGGACACGGTAGAAACTAACAATGGGTACTAAGACGGTAAAGATCATAATACATACAAATGGCATTTGGAGGTTATGGAAGGTCGGTGTGTGTTAGATAGCAGGCAAAGCACCATGGCAAATGTGGAACTTGAGATGGCAGGTTATGAAGAAGGAAGGAATAAAGTGAATGGGTGGAGACAAGTAGTGTTATGGAGAACCATTAATTTCAGGCTAGATGCTCTTGATCCTAGAGCCTGAAGAATATTTCTTTAATGTTTTGGTTAGGTGTTATAAAATCAACATTTGACAATATTAGTAAGATGGCCTGAAGTGCAGTGGGAATGAGATAAACACTTCTTATGGGTTGCAGAGGAGGACTCCAAGGTGACTGTAAGGAATAAAACTTGGTAGCTCATGAATTCCATTATTTATATCTATCTTTTCCTGCTGAGAAACATCTATTTGATTTTATGCAGAATATAGTAGTTTTACAAACCAAAATGGCATAGGAGAGGAGTTCATAGCAAGCCACTGTGACTGTTTAGTGGTGACTGGAAGCGGGAGCCAGCGAGGGGAAGTGGATCTTATCCAGGGCAGATAGGAAAAGAAAGGCACTTCTAAAGCAGGGTAAAAAGAAGCGGAAAGTGTGAATCCAAGGAGAGCCATTAATTACAGGCTCTAGAGATGCATGAGGACCACTTACTTTCCCAGGTTAAGGTTTGGTATTGAGCTGGTTCTTCGGCTGCCAGCTCCTTCTCTGATATCAGAAGGTTTTCATGAAAGGATATTGGTTTTCTTTGAAAATAAATATCATTTCATGTGTTCATATCACAGGAAAGAGAAAAGTATCAGGTCATAAGGCGTCAAAGGATTACCTTACCATCTGTCTTACTCTATGAAGGGTCTTCAAAAAGTTTATGGAAAATGCATATTTATAAATGCATACTAAATTGTTATAACATGTTTGAACAACATCTAAGGCACTAAGAAGGATAAAATACCAGTTTAATAAAAGTCCCTCAGGAGGCTGAAGCAGGAGAATGGCGTGAACCCGGGAGGCGGAGCTTGCAGTGAGCCGAGATAGCACCACTGCACTCCAGCTTGGGCGACAGAGCAAGACTCTGCCTCAAAAAAAAAAAAAAAAAAAAAAAAAAAGTCCCTGTTAGAGCCACATACGTTCTACTAAAATTGAAGCAAGAGCAAACATCGAATTGATAGTCAATCTTGGGTGGAAGAATGATGAACTCTTCCTTGCTTTGCAGAAAGTTTAGGGGGGCAATATCCTAAAGAAATCAGCTGTTTATAAATGGATAGTTTTAAGAGGAGACCATGAATGGAGCTGGAGGCCATTATCCTTAGCAAACTAATGCAGGAATAGAAAACCAAATACTGCATGTTCTCACTTATAAGTGAGAGCTAAATGATGAGAGCACATGGTCATATGGCAGGGAACAACAGGCAATGGGGCCTATTGGAGGGTGGAGGGTGGGAGGTGGAAGAGGTTTAGGAAAAATAATTAATGGGTACTAGGCTTAATACCTGGGTGACAAAATACTCTGTACAACAAACCTCCATGACACCAGTTTACCTATATAACAAACCTACACATGTGCCTCTGAACTTAAAATAAAAGTTAAAAAAGAGAAGGGATGAGACAATATTGACAATGAAGCCCACAGCGATAAACAATCTGCATCAATTTGCAAGGAAAAAATTAATCTTGTTCATGCCCTAATTGAAGAGGACCAACGACTAACAGCAGAAACAATAGTCAACACCACAGTCATCTCAACGGGCTCAGCTTACACTATTCTAACTGAAAAATTAAAGTTGAGTAAATGTTCTACTCAATGGATGCTAAACCCACCACACCCCGATCCACTGCAGAAAAAATCAGAACTTTCCATGGAAACTTTCAACAAATGGGATAAAGATCCTAAAGCATTTCTTTGAAGAATTGTAAGAGGAGATAAAAGATGGCTTCACCAGTACAATTCTGAAGACAAAACACAATCAAAGCAATGACTACGAAGAAGTGAAAGTGGTCCAGTGAAAGCAAAATCGGACCAGTCAAGAGCAAAAGTCATGGCAACTGTTTTTTTTTTTTTTTTTTTTTTTTAGGATGCTCAAGGCATTTTGCTTGTTGACTTTCTGAAGAACCCCAAAATGGTAACATCTGCTTATTATGAGGGTGTTTTGGGAAACTTAGCAAAGCTTTAGCAGAAAATCCCCCAGGAAAGCCTTATCAGAGAGTCCTTCACCGTCACAATGCTCCTGTTCATTCTTCTTATCAAACATGGGTCATTTTGCAAGAGATTTGCTAGGACATCATTAGGCATCTATCAACTTACAGTCTTGATTTGGCTCCTTCTGCCTTTGTTTCTAAATCTTAACGAGTTTTTAAATGGCTCCATTTTTCTTCAGTTAATAATGTAAAAAGACTGCATAATAATGTAAAAAGACTCTGTATGCATGGTTCCATTTTCTGGACTCCATTCTGTTCTATGGGCCCGTTTTCTATCTCTGTACCAATACCACATCATACAAATTACCATAGCTTTTTATTCCATTTTATACTTGCCCTTTAGTGGAGTAAGACCCTCATTTTGTCATTTTGTTCTTTGTCTTCAAGAGTATCTGTTTTATCTATAAACTATCATCATCTCTTCTTTTTTCCCCCTAGAAATTAAGGGACAATCAATCTGTCATTTTAAAAGAAACTGACCTAGAATTTAATCTATCACTTGTTACTTTTTAAAATCATCTATCACTTTTTAAGATTCCTTATTTGTAAATAGGAAAATTAATAGTATCGTCTCAGACAATGGATGCTAATGCATTTGAAGTTAGCAGTTAGGATTGCAATCGCACACTGTCTGGGTTTGAATTTCTACTCTCCCATTTACAAGATGTGAGAAACTTGAACAAGGTTCTCAATCTTTTGAAACCTCAGTTTCCTCATCTGTAAAATGGGGATAATACATTATTTTTTAAATATGAGATTATATATCAACTTAACACAGTATTAGTATATACATAATAAATAAATGTCACTATTTTGATTTGTTCTCTCTTGAAGTCATGAATCAAGATATGGAGGTGGGAAAACTAAAGGCTTATACAGAGATTTTGTGTAGGAAAAATAATATGGCAAAGAGTGAAGAAAATTGGAGGAGAATAAATTAGAAAGGAAGATGGGGTCAGATTATAAAAGACGTTCAAAAGTTGGTGAACTTAGGGAAGAGAACAAACTGGTAGAAAACATTAATTATTTGGTTATGGCTTTTCATATTTACTTATTTCTCTACTCACCCTGGTGAGATTTGATGATTATACCCACTTTATACATGACGCAAGCAACTTAGTCAAGTCATGCAGATGGTAAGTGTTTGAGCCAGGGTGTGGGCCTGTGTATGATTCTAAATCTTGTGTTCTTCTCTCTGCATAAGGAAGAAAGAGTTTGGGCTACATCGTAAATGTTTTAAAAAGAAAAAAAATGTAGTAAAAATAATGTTTCCCATAGATGGATTCAGCAGTATGTGCAGATTGTCATGTGAGATGTGGCTGGGAAGTGGCAGTAGGGGCTCAGAGGTAGAAGGGCCAGGATGACTATTTCAGGCTTGTGGAGACAAGGAAATGAAGGCTTAGATGCAGGCAATGGCAGCAGGGATGGCAACAGAGGGCATGCAGTCTGTCAGATACTTGTCCTGCTTGTCTTTTGTGCCTTGTCTGGTTAACATTGGACTAAAGATATGTCACCTATTCAGTTGATGCCTTTTGATTCATGAAGCCTTTTATTTCAAGATTCCTTTTGAACTGGACTTTATTTGAAGTGTCTTTTAAAATTTTATTTTCTTCTAAAAGGCTAGCTTATAAGTGATTATTCAAAAAAAGAAAACAATTAAACTAAACTATACTAAATCCTAAAATATTACTAAATATTCACAGCACTAAAATCTGAAAAGTATTCATAATTTCAAGGAGGGTAAATTATAAGAAAATGAAAATTTGTGTATAATAGAGAAATACCTTTTCAATATTTTTCTTTTTTTTTATTATTATACTTTAAGTTCTAGGGTACATGTGCACAACATGCAGGTTTGTTACATATGTATACATGTGTTGGTGTGCTGCACCCATTAACTTGTCATTTACATTAGGTATATCTCCTAATGCTATCCCTCCCCCCTCCCCCTTCCCCACAATAGGACCCAGTGTGTGATGTTCCCCTTCCTGTGTCCAAGTGATCTCATTGTTCAATTCCCACCTATGAGTGAGAGCATGCGGTATTTGATTTTCTGTTCTTGTGATAGTTTGCTGAGAATGATGGTTTCCAACTGCATCCGTGTCCCTACAAAGACACAAACTCATCCTTTTTTATGACTGCATAGTATTACATGGTGTATATGTGCCACATTTTCTTAATCCAGTCTGTCACTGATGGACATTTGGGTTGATTCCAAGTCTTTGCTATTGTGAATAGTGCCACAATAAACATACGTGTGCATGTGTCTTTATAGCAGCATGATTTATAATCCTTTGGGTATATCCCCAGTAATGGGATGGCTGGGTCAAATGGTATTTCTAGTTCTAGATCCTTGAGGAATCGCCACACTGTTTTCCATAATGGCTGAACTAGTTTACAATCCCACCAACAGTGTAAAAGTGTTCCTATTTCTCCACATCCTCTCCAGCACCTGTTGTTTCCTGATTTTTTAATGATTGCCATTCTAACTGGTGTGAGATGGTATCTCATTGTGGTTTTGATTTGCATTTCTCTGATGGCGAGTGATGATGAGCATTTTTTCATGTGTCTGTTGGCTGTATTAATGTCTTCTTTTGAGAAGTGTCTGTTCATATCCTTTGCCCACTTTTTAATGGGGTTGTTTGTTTTTTTCTTTTAAATTTGTTTCAGTTCTTTGCAGGTTCTGGATATTAGCGCTTTGTCAGATAAGTGGATTGCAAAAATTTTCTCCCATTCTGTAGGTTGCCTGTTCACTCCGATGGTAGTTTCTTTTGCTGTGCAGAAGCTCTTTAGTTTAATTAGATCCCATTTGTCAATTTTCGCTTTTGTTGCCATTGCTTTTGGTGTTTTAGACATGAAGTCCTTGCCCATGCCTATGTCCTGAATGGTATTACCTAGGTTTTCTTCTAGGGTTTTTATGGTATTAGGTCTAACATTTAAGTCTCTAATCCATCTTGAATTAATTTTCATATAAGGAGTAAGGAAAGGATCCAGTTTTAGCTTTCTACTTATGGTTAGCCAATTTTCCCAGCACCATTTATTAAATAGGGAATCCTTTACCCATTTTTTGTTTTTGTCAGGTTTGTCAAAGATCAGATGGCTGTAGATGTGTGGTATTATTTCTGAGGGCTCTGTTCTCTTCCATTGGTCTATATCTCTGTTTTGGTACCAGTACCATGCTGTTTTGGTTACTGTAGCCTTCTAGTATAGTTTGAAGTCAGGTAGTGTGATACCTCCAGCTTTGTTCTTTTGGCTTAGGATTGTCTTGGACATGCGGGCTCTTTTTTGGTTCCATATGAACTTTAAAGCAGTTTTTTCCAATTCTGTGAAGAAAGTCATTGGTAGCTTAATGGGGATGGCATTGAATCTATAAATTACCTTGTGCAGTATGGCCATTTTCACGATATTGATTCTTCCTATCCATGAGCATGGTATGTTCTTCCATTTGTTTGTGTCCTCTTTTATTTCACTGAGCAGTGGTTTGTAGTTCTCCTTGAAGAGGTCTTTACATCCCTTGTAAGTTGGATTCGTAGGTATTTTATTCTCTTTGAAGCTATTGTGAATGGGAGTTCATTCCTGATTTGGCTCTCTGTTTGTCTGTTACTGGTGTATAAGAATGCTTGTGATTTTTGCACATTGATTTTGTATCCTGAGACTTTACTGAATTTGCTTATCAGCTTAGGAGATTTTGGGCTAAGATGATGGGTTTTTCTAAATATACAATCATGTCATCTGAAAACAGGGATAATCTGACTTCTTCTTTTCCTAACTGAATACTCTTTATTTCTTTCTCTTGCCTGATTGCCCTAGCCAGAACTTCCAACACTATGTTGAATAGGAGTGGTGAGAGAGGGCATCCCTGTCTTGTGTCAGTTTTCAAAGGGAATGCTTCCAGTTTTTGCCCATTCAGTGTGATATTGGCTGTGGGTTTGTCATAAATAGCTCTTATTATTTTGAGATACATTCCACCAATACCAAATTTATTGAGAGATTTTAGCATGAAGGGCTGTTGAATTTTGTCAAAGGCCTTTTCTGCATCTATTGAGATAATCATGTGGTTTTTGTCTTTGGTTCTGTTTTTATGCTGGATTACGTTTATTGATTTGTGTATGTTGAACCAGACTTGCATCCCAGGGATGAAGCCCACTTGATTATGGTGGATAAGCTTTTTGATTTGCTGCTGGATTTGGTTTGCCAGTATTTTATTGAGGATTTTTGCATTGGTGTTCATCAGGGATATTGGTCTAAAATTCTCTTATTTTGTTGTATCTCTGTCAGGCTTTGGTATCAGGATGATGTTGGCCTCGTAAAATGAGTTAGGGAGGATTCCCTCTTTTTCTATTGATTGGAACAGTTTCAGAAGGAATGGTACCAATTCCTCCTTGTACCTCTGGTAGAATTAGGCTGTGAATCCATCTGGTCCTGGACTATTTTTGGTTGGTAGGCTATTAATTATTGCCTCAATTTCAGAGCCTGCTATTGGTCTCTTCAGGGATTCAGTTTCTTCCTGTTTTAGTCTTGGGAGAGTGTAAGTGTCCAGGAAATTATCCATTTCTTCTAGGTTTTCTAGTTTATTTGCATAGAGGTGTTTATAGTATTCTCTGATGGTAGTTTGTATTTCTGTGGGGTTGGTGGTGATATCCTCTTTATCATTTTTTATTGTGTCTATTTGATTCTTCTCTCTTTTCTTCTTTATTAGTCTTGCTAGCAGTCTGTTAATTTTGTTGATCTTTTAAAAAAAACCAGCTCATGGATTCATTGATTTTTTGGAGGGTTTTTTTGTGTCTCTATCTCCTTCAGTTCTGCTCTGATCTTAGTTATTTCTTGCCTTCTGCAAGCTTTTGAATGTGTTTGCTCTTGCTTCTCTAGTTCTTTTCATTGTGGTGTTAGGGTGTCAATTTTAGATCTTTCCAGCTTTCTCTTGTGGGCATTTAGTGCTATAAATTTCCCTCTACACACTGCTTTAAATGTGTCCCAGAGATTCTGGTATGTTTTATCTTCATTCTCATTGGTTTCAAAGAACATCTTTATTTCTGCCTTCATTTCGTTATGCACCCAGTAGTCATTCAGGAGCAGGTTGTTCAGTTTCCATGTAATTGAGTGGTTTTGAGTCAGTTTCTTAGTCCTGAGTTCTAGTCTGATTGCACTGTGGTCTGAGAGACAGTTTGTTATACTTTCTGTTCTTTTACATTTGCTGAGGAGTGCTTTACTTCCAACTATGTGGTCAATTTTGGAATAAGTGTGATGTGGTGCTGAGAAGAATGTATATTCTGTTGATTTGGGGTGGAGAGTTCTGTAGATGTCTATTAGGTCCGCTTGGTGCAGAGTTGAGTTCAATTCCTGGATATCCTTGTTAACTTTCTGTCTCGTTGATCTGTCTAATGTTGATAGTGGGGTGTTAAAGTCTCCCATTATTACTGTATGGGAGTCTAAGTCTCTTTGTAAGTCTCTAAGAACTTGCTTTATGAATCTGCGTGCTTCTGTATTGGGTGCATATATATTTAGGATAGTTAGTTTTTCCTGATGATTTGATCCCTTTACCATTATGTAATGGCCTTCTTTGTCTCTTTTGATCTTTGATGGTTTAAAGTCTGTTTTATCAGAGACTAATATTGCAACCCCTGCTTTTTTTTGTTTTCCATTTGCTTGGTAGATCTTCCTCCATCCCTTTATTTTGAGCCTATGTGTGTCTCTGCATGTGAGATGCATCTCCTGAATACAGCAAACTGATGGGTCTTGACTCTTTATCCAATTTGCCAGTCTGTGTCTTTTAACTGGACCATTTAGTCCATTTACATTTAAGGTTAATATTGTTATGGGTGAACTTGATCCTGTCATTATGATATTAGCTGGTTATTTTGCTCATTAGTTGATGCAGTTTCTTCCTAGCATCGATGGACTTTACATTTTGGCATGTTTTTGCAGTGGCTGGTACTGGTTGTTCCTTTCCATGTTTAGTGCTTCCTTCAGGGTCTCTTGTAGGGCAGGCCTGGTGGTGACAAAATCTCTCAGCATTTGCTTGTCTGTAAAGGATTTGATTTCTCCTTCACTTATGAAACGTAGTTTGGCTGGATATGAAATTCTGGGTTTAAAATTCTTTTCTTTAAGAATGATGAATATTGGCTCTCACTCTCTCCTGGCTTGTAGGGTTTCTGCCTGGAGATCTGCTGTTAGTCTGATGGGCTTCCCTTTGTGGGTAACCCAACCTTTCTCTCTGGCTGCCCTTAACATTTTTTCCTTCATTTCAACATTGGTGAATTTGACAATTATGTGTCTTGGAGTTGCTCTTCTTGAGGAGCATCTTTGTGGCATTCTCTGTATTTCCTGAATTTGAATGTTGGCCTGCATTACTAGGTTGGGGAAGTTCTCCTGGATAATGTCCTGCAGAGTGTTTTCCAACTTGATTCCATTTTCCCCGTGACTTTCAGACACACCAATCAGACGTAGATTTGGTCTCTTCACATAATCCCATATTTCTTTTTCTTTTTCTTTTTTTTTTTTTTTTTGAGACGGAGTCTTGCTCTGTCACCCAGGCTGGAGTGCAGTGGTCTGATCTCAGCTGACTGCAAGCTCCACCTCCCAGGTTTATGCCATTCTCCTGCCTCAGCCTCTGGAGTAGCTGGGACTACAGGTGCCCGCCACCTCGCCCGGCTAGTTTTTTGTATTTTTTTTTTTAGTAAAGATGGGGTTTCACCATGTTAGCCAGGATGGTCTCGGTCTCCTGACCTCGTGATCCGCCCATCTCGGCCTCCCAAAGTGCTGGGCATAATCCCATATTTCTTGGAGGCTTTGTTCATTTCTTTTTACTCTTTTTTTTCTACACTTCTCTTCTCACTTCACTTCATTCATTTGATCTTCAATCACTGATACTCTTTCTTCCAGTTGATTGAGTCAGTTACCGAAGCTTGTGCATTTGTCACGTAGTTCTCATGTCATGGTTTTCATCTCTATCAGTTCTTTTAAGGTCTTCTCTGCATTGATTATTCTAGTTATCCATTCATTCATTCTTTTTTCAAGGTTTTTAGTTTCTTTGTGCTGGGTACATAGTTCCTCCTTTAGCTCTGAGAAGTTCGATCAAGTGAAGCCTCTTCTCTCAACTCTTCAAAGTCATTCTCCATCCAGCTTTGTTCCGTTGCTGGTGATGAGCTGTGTTCCTTTGGAGAGGGAGATGCACTCTGATTTTTTGGATTTCCGGCTTTTCTGCACTGCTTTCTGGTTTTATCTGCCTTTGGTCTTTGATGATGGTGACGTACTGATGGGGTTTTGGTGTGGGTGTCCTTTCTGTTTGTTAGTTTTCCTTCTAACACTCAGGACCCTCAACTGCAGGTCTGTTGGAGTTTGTTTGAGGTCCACTCCAGACCCTGTTTGCCTGGCTATCAGCAGCAGAGGCTGCACAAGATGGAATATTGCTGAACAGCAAGTGTTGCTGTCTGATTCTTGCTCTGGAAGCTTCATCTAAGGGGTGTACCCCACCATGTGAGGTGTGAGGTGTTGGTCAGCACCTAGTGGGGGATGTCTCCCAGTTAGGCTACTCAGGGGTCAGGAACCTACTTGAGCAGGCAGTCTGTCCGTTCTCAGATCTCAACCTCCATGCTGGGAGAACCACTGCTCTCTTCAAAGCTGTCAGACTGGGACTTTTACATCTGCAGAGGTTTCTGCTGCTTTTTGTTTAGCTATGCCCTGTTCCCAGAGGTGGAGTCTACAGAGGAAGGCAGGCCTCCTTGAGCTGCAGTGGGCTCCACCCAATTCGAGCCCTTTTCAATATTTTTAGATCTATAGAGTATTTAGGACATTTTGTTAGTTCAGATGTACCAGTACTTTCCATTTGAATTAAAAAACAGAAGTTAGATTTTTAAGAGGAAATGAACACTTCCTTGGTTTGTAGTTCATTTTGATGCATGTGAATTTGCAGAATTTTTGCCCAGAAGAAAAGCAAAGCAAAATAAGTTGTGGTGACTACTCTTATATTCCCTATTGTTACAGACAAAAGCAAGGAAAATCTTGCTGGACTCATGTTGGTTTTAAATAGTAAACCTCCTATGGAGCTTCTGTAGTTAATTGCAGATAATAAAAACTAAACCAAAAACCAACTAAACAAATAAATAAAAAAAACTACATTAAATTAAAACACGGATGCTAATAAAAGAACTTAATCTTTCAAAAACCTGTTAGTAGATTTCACACCACATTTATTATGTTAATTAATTGAGCCATTTCCTGAAATAAAACATTTTTAATGTTCAGAATTATGAATGATTTTATTTCTTCCTTTCTTTTATTTTCTTTTTGAGATAGGATATTGTTCTGTTGCCCAGGCTGGAGTGCAGCAGGTGCAATTATGACTCACTGCAGCCTTGACCTCCTGTGCTCAAGTGACCCTCCTGCCTCAGTCTCCTGATTAACTGGGACCACAGGCGTTGTGCTACCATGCCTGGTTAATTTTTGTATTTTTTGTAGAGGTGAGGTTTTGCCATATTGCTCAGGCTGGTCTCAAACTCCTGAGCTCAACCTTGGCCTCCCAAAATGCTGAGATCACTGAAGAAAACCAAAACCCTAGATTCAAAGGAGACTGAGATAGGAATAAAATGTAAGATAATAACTACATTTCACTTTCTTTTAAATAATATTATTGCAAAAGAAAATTAATAAAGACCAGAGACCAAAGATTGAGTTCTGAGTGGGGAAGTTCTGCTGCAGGTAGGGTGCCTGACTCAGCACTCAGAGCCCAGTCCCTGGGGAGGAGATTTGAGAAGTGGAAATGGCCAGCAGGTCTTTCAAAGCCAGAAGACCACCATTTCTCTCCAATGTTGGGAAAGCAAGGCCTGTGGGTGTTACTGACTGGTTAGAGCTCTCTGGGCTCATATCTTAGATGAGCTCTGAGCTGACTGGAGGTGGGCTCTTGTGTAAGTGAGGAGTGTGTCTCACTCAGGACTCAGGATTCCAGCTGCCTCAGCCATGTAGGGGAGGGTCTCCACTCGGGAGAATGGCACCTTGCCTGGTCTGCCTTGCTGTTAGCTGGCTAAACAGTTGGTTGAGATTTGTATTATCTTAGTATTCCTTTGCATGAAACAGCAAACTTTGGATAGTTTCCACATTTGGGTAGAATCTGATTGCTACCTATAATCTTTCATGTTTCCTTTCTTTTTTTTTTCAAGGCAGAGTTGTAGCTCTGTCACCCAGGCTGGAATGCAGTGGTACAATCTTGCCTCACTGCAACCTCTGCCCCCTAGGCTCAAGCAATCCTCCCACCTCAGCCTCCCAAGTAGCTGGGACAACAGGCATGCACCACTACATACAGCTAATTTTTGTAGTTTTAGTAGAGATGGGGTTTTACCATGTTGCTCAGGCTGGTAAACCACCAGGCCTGACCATGTTTCTTTTTTTAAATTGGGTAAATGATATTTTTATTACCCAATTTTGTGACTATCAATTGAGACTATAAGCATCATATAGTTACAAGTCAATGAACAAAATTCATTGTCCATATTCAATGAACAAAATTTAAAAAATACAGATATGTAAATTTTTTGATTTTTTAAAAAATTATACTTTAAGTTGTGGGATACATGTGTAGAACGTGCAGGTTTGTTACATAGGTATACACGTGCCATAGTGCTTTGCTGCACCCATCAACCCATTATCTATATTAGGTATTTCTCCTAATGCTATCTCTCCCCTAGCCCCGCACCTCCTGACAGGCCCCAGTGTGTGATACTCCCCTTCCTGTGTCCATGTGTTCTCATTGTTCAATTCCCACTTGTGAGTGAGAACATGCGGTGTTTGGTGTTAGTTTGCTGAGAATGATGGTTTCCAGCTTCATCCATGTCCCTGCAAAGGACATAAACTCATTCTTTTTTATGGCTGCATAGTATTTCATGGTGTATATGTGCATTTTCTTTATCCAGTCTATCATTGCTGGGCATTTGGGTTGGTTCCAAGTCTTTGCTATTGTGAACAGTGCTGCAGTAAACATACGTGTGCATGTGTCTTTATAGTAGAATGATTTATAATCCTTTGGGTATATACCCAGTAATGGGATGGCTGGGTCAAATGGTATTTCTAGTTCTAGATCCTTGAGGAATTGCCACACTGTCTTCCACAATGGTTGAACTAATTTACACTCCCACCAACAGTGTAAAATCATTCCTATTTCTCCACATTCTCTCCAGCAACAGATAAGTAAATTTTAATAGTGATTATAAAAATCAATTGCTCCTCCTGTCTGTGGAATTCTTACACATTTTCACTTTCCTCAGGTTACTTCAGTCCAGCTTCTGTCCCCTGCACCTCCTCCCCAACTCCCCTCAGTCTATTTTATCAAGGCTGTCCCATTTGATGCTCTACCTACGTTTACCAATGTTTAGCAAGGGTCAAAGCCAAAGGACTAGATCTGTGTAGTGGAGACCAAAATTTTTTTTCCCACTGTTACTGGGATTATGTGCTAATAAATGGCACACAGCAAATAGGTAAATGAAGAGACAATTTCATAATTACAAATTGAAATGACTGCTGTGAAGGGAAAGATCCCAGGGCTATGAGTGGAGTAACTCTGTAATTCATTATCCAAACTGGAGCACTCTTGAGAGTGAAAGGAGGCATCATTAAGTATTATATTGGAACAGGAGGTGAAAACCAGGACTATGCCAGTCTAGTCAGGATCCATGGTCACCATACAGGGAACCTGACTTCTATTTGACTATACAGAGAAGAGAGACCCAAAGGATCAGAAGGACTCAGCCTTGCAGAGTCTCAAAGAGGGCAATCTGGGCAGAGGAACAGAGAATCAAGAAAGTTTGTGAGTTTGAGGAACTGCAAGAAGGAGTGTTTGGAACGAAATGATCAAGGCATAAGGTGATGTCAGGTGAAGCTGAGGCCGGATCACTCAGGGCTGTAGATCGAATTATGCAGATTGGATTTTTTATTTCTAAATATAGTATTTGGCCAGTGAAATATTTTATTAAGCAGGGAAGGTGATAACATCTACGGTTTGTTTTTAAAAGATTATTGTGCTTATTGATATAGGAAGGCTTTCACAATTCATTAAAAGAAAAAAATTAGACTGCAGAGTTGTCTGCATAATATGATTGCATTAGTGTGTGTGTTTGTGTACATGTTAACGTATACATAAGCAAACAGATAGCAGACGGCCTGGGGTATACATGTGCCATAGTGGTTTGCTGCACCCATCAACCCGTTATCTATATTAGGTATTTCTATAGCAAAATGAGATTACCCATGCTTAAAAATTGTTACTTATCTATATTTTCTAAATTTTATTCATTGTATATGGATTATATTTGTGATAATATTTCTAAACCGGACAAAACCAAAACCAAAGGTTGCTTTGATTACTTTTGGAAAATAGGCTGGAGAAAAGTCCTGCATCTCATCTTCTCCCAGCTCTTCTGGGATGTTGCCCATCAATTATTCTTCCTCTAGACCACAGCTTTAACCTCCCTCTTTCAGGCTCATTTTTCTCTGCTAATGCTCACAAGTAGATTTGTCCTACTCTAAAAGAATCCTTCCATCTATTTCACCTTCTCCCTCTCTCTCTCTGCCAAATGTCTTGAAAAGGAGCAATCTGTATTCATTGCTTTCTCTTTCTGTCCTCCCATTGACTCCTTTTCAGTAAAGCTTTCATTCTCCATTCTCCTCTTTCCTCCAAGGTCACCATTGCCCTCCTAGTTGCCCAATTTGATGGCAATTTCTTGATTCTTATCTTGCTGGAGTATCTGAAATGATCAAATATCATTTAAAAATGTTTTACTATAGAGAATTTCAAATATGTATAAATATAGAGAGAATATTATAAACTCTCATATATTCTTTTGGAGAAATAAGGCAATCCTGGCCCTGACCCCTCTGTACCAATACAGAATAAAGTAAGAGCATAATTTATTATTGGGCAAGCACTAGCAGATTTATGTACATAAGACAGCACAAAAATGACTTCAAAGTCTGTACAGAATTTCACACAAATTTATACAGTAAAGTAGGAGAAAGAATAGCTAAACTCTTTTCATCTTCTTGAGAGATAAATGTTTGCTCCTTGGGACTGTCTGCTGTGTACTTTCTGGGAGACTACTGAGTTAATTTCAGAAATAGGTGCTTACAGTTCCAAGGGTCAAAAAGCCTACAACTTGACATTAAAAACCAACAGGTTGGGACTCTTTGGGGCGGATTATGTTTTCAAGGAGAGAAGAGTGAGAAGCAGCTGCCATGTCCTGATTTCATTATGTTACCCTTAAAATCCATCATCTTGCTTCAGCTACGATCAGAGCATGGTCTATCTTGTTTCATATATACTTCCACTGGTTTCTTCCAGACCCCAAACTTTCCACCACTGTGTTGTAAACATTTCTGTATGAAACTTCTAGATATTATCTAAAATTGTTACGTGTAAATACGATACATTCTGTAAACTCCCCAAACATCAATACAGTAATATAATCAGACATTCAATGTTCACATTTCCCCAGTGGTCCTATATTTTTATATCCCCCTTCTCTGGATAATCTAGAATATTCCTCATTTACCAAGGAGTTTGCATATTTTCTTTCCCTCTACCTTTGCTTCTGCTTGTTCTTCTGTCTGGAACATCCTCCTTTGTCTCTGCCATAGGTCACATAGGTCATCCCCCAGCCTTCAAGACCTACCTGAAATATCAGCATCCCTCTCTTTCAGATAGAAGGTACTAATCCTTCTTTTGAACTTTCACAGCATCTTTGTAACAAATATGCATCCTAGTCCATACATCCAGAGGTGCAAGAAATACCACTTTATTGCCTTTAATTTAATTTGATTTCAACTTTCAACTTTGAATCTATATCACAGGGCAGGAGTCCCCAACCCCTGAGCCACAGACCAGTACCAGTCTGTGGACTGCTAGGAACCAGGCCACACAGCAGGAGGTGAGCAGCGGATAAGTGAAGCTGAGCCCTGCCTCCTGTCAGATCATCAGCAGCGTTAGGTTCTTATGGGAGTACGAAACTATTATGAACTGTGCATGTGAGGGATCTAAGTTGCATGCTCCTTATGAGAATCTAATGCCTGATGATCTGCCACTGTCTCCCATCACCTCCAGATGGGACTGTTTAGTTACACGAAAACAAGCTCAGGGCTCCCACTGATTCTACATTATGGTGAGTATGTAATATTAATAGAAGTAAAGTGCACATTAAATGTAATGCACTTGAATCCTTTTTCAAGTTGAAATCCCAATTTCTTCATCTCTAAAGAGGAGATAAAAATGTTTCCCAACTCAGGGAATTGTTATAAAGATTAAAGAAATTAATATTTGTAGTGTGCTTAGAAGCCTTGCACATGGCATCACATAGGTCAATAAGTAAAATATGAGGTAAATTGCTACTATTTCATTTTAAGATGTGACAGCTTAACATAGAAAAGTTAATTGCCCAGGTTCACATGGCAGATAAGTGGGAGGGCAGAGAAGGGATTATAACTAAGTTAAGCAATTGAAATGTCTTATGCTAACTAACTTTATTTAAAAATCCTTAACCTTCAAGCCATATAAATTATGCAGTAATTATCCTAATAAATTGTTAGTCTCACGTCCTTGCAAATAACTAGCTTTCTAAATACAAACACAATTTGCTTCCCTTATATATAATTGAATGACATTTTCTTCCAAATTACACAATCTCTTTTCGTTGTTTGTAGGGTCCTATTATGGAGTGAATCTATACCTAATTATAGTTGTTTGCTATTTCAGGATTTGCTTTTTTGACTCAGTAGATTTCAGAATATAGACTCATGGGGTATTTCAGCGTGTCACTTTATAGAATTGATATGGACCGAAAGTTTTTCATTCCACATGAAAAATTTCATTCTAGTCATTAGATTTGACTAGTCACTATATTTGGTTTGCACATGCAGCATGATCAGCATTGCTCTGATTTTGAGAATTCCCACAGCTGTTACTTCCTCGCTGCTGAGCGGGATGTCAGCACCCTTGCAATGTCTTCTCCCTTTAATAGAAGATTTAAAAAGAAGAACTATGATGTCACCAGCCTATATGATAATCTAGGTATATTAGTCTGCTGAGGTGCCTTTAAAAATACTATATATGGAGTGACAACAACATATTTCTCACAGTTCTTGAGCCTGGAGAGTTAAAGATCAAGGTGCCTACTGACTTGTTTCCTGGTAAGGGCCTGCATCCTGGCTTGCAGATGGCCACCTTCTTGTGTTCTCACGTGGTAGGGAGAGAGCGCTCTCTCCTCATCATAGGAATGCTACTCTCAAGCACTCATTTAACTCGAATTGCCTCCCAAAGGCCTCATCTCCAAATACCATCACATGGACAGTTAGGGCTTCAAAAGATAAATTTCTAGGGGACACAATTCCATCTACACACTAGGTGTCAGGAGTTTATCATTTAGAGAATTAACAAGAGCAGTAGATGAATACATTATTGGTCTCTCAGAGCCCTCTCAGCCATTCAATCCATACAGCACAAACTTGCAAAATTTACATTTGAAGTGAAGGCTGTATGTGTGTGAAATGTGTCAGAGATCCCAAGAGATCATTCATTTGTTCGTTCATTTTCTAACCCATGATTTTTAGTGCTAGGTGCTGAATATACTCAATGACCTGCTCCCATTGACCTGGTACAGCTTGCCATTTTGTTATTATATGACATTGATTTTAACCAAACACTCAGCATTCTTAGAGAAGATACAGTACTAATGTAAGTGCCTAGTTTGTATTTAAGAGAGGTATCTGAAATAGACTTACCTGTATCTTTTTTTTTTTATTATACTTTAAGTTCTAGGGTACATGTACACAATGTGCAGGTTTGTTACATATGTATACATGTGCCATGTTGGTGTGCTGCACCCATTAACTCGTCATTTACATTAGGTGTATCTCTTAATGCTATCCCTCCCCCGACCCCCTCCGCACAATAGGACCCAGTGTGTGATGTTCCCCTTCCTGTGTCCAAGTGATCTTATTGTTCAATTCCCACCTATGAGTGAGAACATGCGGTATTTGGTTTTCTGTTCTTGCAATAGTTTGCTGAGAATGATGGTTTCCAGCTGCATCCATGTCCCTACAAAGGACACAAACTCATCCTTTTTTATGGCTGCATAGTATTCCATGGTGTATATGTGCCACATTTTCTTAATCCAGTCTGTCACTGATGGACATTGGGTTGATTCCAAGTCTTTGCTATTGTGAATAGTGCCACAGTAAACATATGTGTGCACGTGTCTTTATAGCAGCATGACTTATAATCCTTTGGGTATATCCCTTGTAATGGGATGGCTGGGTCAAATGGTATTTCTAGTTCTAGATCCTTGAGGAATTGCCACACTGTTTTCCACAATGGCCAAACTAGTTTACAGTCCCACCAACAGTGTAAAAGTGTTCCTATTTCTCCACATCCTCTCCAGCACCTGTTGTTTCCTGATTTTTTAATGATTGCCATTCTAACTGGTGTGAGATGGTATCTCGTTGTGGTTTTGATTTGCATTTCTCTGATAGCGAGTGATGATGAGAAGTTTTTCATGTATCTGTTGGCTGTATGAATGTCTTCTTTTGAGAAGTGTCTGTTCACATCCTTTGCCCACTTTTTGATGGGGTTGTTTGTTTTTTTTCTTGTAAATTTAATTGAGTTCTTTATAGGTTCTGGATATTAGCCCTCTGTCAGATGAGTAGATTGCAAAAATTTTCTCCCAATCTGTAGGTTGCCTGTTCACTCTGATGGTAGTTTCTTTTGATGTGCAGAAGCTCTTTAGTTTAATTAGATCCCATTTGTCAATTTTGGTTTTTGTTGCCATTGCTTTTGGTGTTTTAGTCATGAAGTCCTTGCCCATGCCTATGTCCTGAATGGTATTACCTAGGTTTTCTTCTAGGGTTTTTATGGTATTAGGTTTAACATTTAAGTCTCTAATCCATCTTGAATTAATTTTCATATAAGGAGTAAGGAAAGGATCCAGTTTCAGCTTTCTACTTATGGCTAGCCAATTTTCCCAGCTCCATTTATTAAACAGGGAATCCTTTTCCCATTTCTTGTTTTTGTCAGGTTTGTCAAAGATCAGATGGCTGTAGATGTATGGTATTATTTCTGAGGGCTCTGTTCTGTTCCATTGGTCTATATCTCTGTTTTGGTACCAGTACCATGCTGTTTTGATTACTGTAGCCTTGTAGTATAGTTTGAAGTCAGGTAGCATGATGCCTCCAGCTTTGTTCTTTTGGCTTAGGATTGTCTTGGCAATGCAGGGTCTTTTTTGGTTCCAAATGAACTTTAAAGCAGTTTTTTCCAGTTCTGTGAAGAAAGTCATTGGTAGTTTAATGGGGATGGTATTGAATCTATAAATTACCTTGGGCAGTATGGCCATTTTCACAATATTGATTCTTCCTATCCATGAGCATGGTATGTTCTTCCATTTGTATGTGTCCTCTTTTATTTCACTGAGCAGTGGTTTGTAGTTCTCTTTGAAGAGGTCCTTTACATCCCTTGTAAGTTGGATTCGTAGGCATTTTATTCTCTTTGAAGCTATTGTGAATGGGAGTTCATTCCTGATTTGGCTCTCTGTTTGTCTGTTACTGGTGTATAAGAATGCTTGTGATTTTTGCACATTGATTTTGTATCCTGAGACTTTGCTGAAGTTGCTTATCAGCTTAAGGAGATTTTGGGCTGAGACGATGGGGTTTTCTAAATATACAATCATGTCATCTGCAAACAGGGACAATTTGACTTCTTCTTTTCCTAACTGAATACTCTTTATTTCTTTCTCTTGCCTGATTGCCCTAGCCAGAACTTCCAACACTATGTTGAATAGGAGTGGTGAGAGAGGGCATCCCTGTCTTGTGTCAGTTTTCAAAGGAAATGCTTCCAGTTTTTGCCCATTCAGTATGATATTGGCTGTGGGTTTGTTATAAATAGCGGTTATTATTTTGAGATACATTCCATCAATACCGAATTTATTGAGAGTTTTTAGCATCAAGGGCTGTTGAATTTTGTCAAAGGCCTTTTCTGCATCTATTGAGATAATCATGTGGCTTTTGTCTTTGATTCTGTTTATATGCTGGATTACATTTATTGATTTGCACATGTTGAACCAGCCTTGCATCCCAGGGATGAAACCCACTTGATCATGGTAGATAAGCTTTTTGATGTGCTGCTGGATTCAGTTTGCCAGTATTTTATTGAGAATTTTTGCATCGATGTTCATCAGGGATATTGGTCTAAAATTCTCTTTTTTTGTTGTATCTCTGTCAGGCTTTGGTATCAGGATGATGTTGGCCTCGTAAAATGAGTTAGGGAGGATTCCCTCTTTTTCTATTGATTGGAACAGTTTCAAAAGGAATGGTACCAACTCCTCCTTGTACCTCTGGTAGAATTCGGCTGTGAATCCATCTGGTCCTGGACTATTTTTGGTTGGTAGGCTATTAATTACTGCCTCAATTTCAGAGCCTGCTATTGGTCTATTCAGGGATTCAACTTCTTCCTGGTTTAGTCTTGAGAGAGTGTAAGTGTCCAGGAAATTATCCATTTCTTCTAGGTTTTCTAGTTTAATTACGTAGGGGTGTTTATGTATCTTCTAGATCTGCATAATCCCAAAGAGTGGAAGCTATCATCATAGTGTGAATTTAGAGACCTAGAAATATTTCCTGACCCCTACAGGTGACAAACTTGACTGAAATGGTATTATTCTATCATCGTACCACAGATGCATTTTTAAAGGCATTTTTGTAGACAAATAACTTGTATTATGGAATGCTTCTTTTGTACCTGATAATATACTAGATACTGGGAATACCAAGTGAACAAGACAGAGAAATACAAGACAGATACTGGGAATATAAAACTTCCTGCCCTGAGAGAGCTTACATTTGAGGAGGCTAGGAGTGAACAATTACAAATAAACCAATAAATCAAAAAATAAATAAAATTGTAAATAGAGTAGGAAGAAAATAGAATGAAAGGATAGCATGAGTAATCAAAGATGTCCTCTCCGAAGAAGTAAAATTTAAGCTGAGATCTAGAGTAAAATGGAGTAATTATGTCAAGAGCACAGGAGTAAGTGTTCTAGGCAGAAGAAACAGAAAGCGCAGAAACCTTGATGGAGAGAGAGACAAGAGTTTGTAGAAGTCCAAACTACAGATGATTATGGTTTGAACTAGGGAACTAGAGTAGTAGTAGTGATAAGGAAGAGAAGTGGAGAGTATAAGAGTTTTACATATGCAATAAGATTTTTATGGCAGGAAAGTCAGGTCTTGATGATTTGGATTTAGGAGTGAGAGATGACTCCTAGGATTTTGGTTTGGCAACTGAGTGGATAGAACTCCTTTTTACTGTCAAAGGGAATAAGTCAAGAAGACCCATGTCTAGGGAGAAAACCAAGAGTTCCAGTTTAAGTTTGAGAAACCTCTAGACAATCAGTGAGATGTCATGTTGTTAAGTGGATGGATGAGTCTGGAACCCAGAGTAGAGGTCTGGGCTATAGAAATAAATTAAAGTGGTGAGCATGTGACTGCTATTTGATGTCATGAGAATTAATGGAGTCACCTAAGAGGAGGAAGAAAAGGAAATAGAAAGGTGGCCTAAGATGGAACTCTGAGGACCCATTTAGAGATAAGAAAGAGGAAAAGATGACACCAAAAGAGACTGAGAATAAACTGTTACTGAGGGAGGGAATTTAAAAAGGGGAAGCGGGGGGGAAGGGGTGGAGCATGATAGCAGAGCTAAGTGAGGTGATAGTTTCAACATACAAAAAATGTTCAAAACAAGAACATTTTAATTAAGAGAGAAGGCTAGATGTCAGATTGGGAATGGGTTTAAGGGTAAAGTAGGACTTTAGTTTCTGACAGTATAGCAGACTAAACACCAGAAACCTGGTCCCAGTAAAAACAAAAGGAAAAAAATTCTGGATAAAAATTTTTTTTGGGAAGCTTTATAATTATGTAACTTAAGTGGCAAGAAAATAAAATCCTCATATATGAAATGGACAAGGAAGCATGAATTCAGAGAGGTCAATAAATCATCTTGGACAAATGGAAGTCTTGGGTGGGATGAAGTTTGAGTTTTTGGGAACACCTATTCCAGCCTAGGGCTGATCTAAGGTGGGATAATAAATCTAAGACCCATGCACCAAACTGAGACTACTGAATGACAATCCCTTCAGAGGTTGAGTTTAAAACAAATCCCACTCCACAGAAAGCCATAGCAAGGAAACGTGCCTTCTTAGACTTGCTTCCGAATAAATGGGGAGAGTGTCTACTTTTGAGAATTTCCAACCACAAGACCCCCATTATGTATGCTTGGAGAAAGAATTTATGCTATTCTCAAGTAGCTCAAAAAAACTTGAAGCTGAAAATTTAAAGTAGTGTTCGATTGGAAATATATTTCTTTTCCCTTCCCAAGCTTGGCAGATGCAAATACAACTAAACTCTGAAAAACAAAAAGTTTTAAAGAATTCACACAGATGAAGGTCCAAATAATTAAATTCACAATTTTAAAAATCACAAAACATCTGAAGAAATAAACTACCAAAAGCTAGAAACAACAAATTGTAGAATCAGACATAAAAATACTATAGATACTGGCTAACTCAGATTCAGTTGTATACATTTACTTGTTTAAATAAATATAGAATTGAAAATGTTAGCAGAAAATAATAAATTATCAAAAATTACCATACAGATTTGAAAAAAACCATAATTGAAACTAGACACTCAATAGACATATTAGACACAACCAATTAGGGAATTAGTTTGGAAGATAAATCTGAAAAAAAAAAAGCTAGCATTCACAACAGGGATAGAAAGAGGTGGAAATATGAAAGAGATACTAAGTGACATGGAAGACAGAGAGAGATGGTCTACTATATACTTAATTGGCACACCAGAAAAAAAATAGAAAAGATGATTAAGAGAAAATCTGCAAAGAATTACACCTGATGATTTTTCAAAAATTAATGAAAGATATGAATTTACAGATTTAAGAAATATAAAATAACATGTTTATCTAGAAAAAGTTTAGTGAAGCTGCATAAAATCTAAGAGAGATCTTAAAAATATATTAAAAATATGAAAGACAAATGAACTACATTGATTTACAAAACAATAGTTTTAAGATTTAATTTGTACAGTTAATGAAAAACAAGCTAAAATGCTGAAGAAAATAAATCATGAAAACCAGGAGGAAAGATTAGGTGTAAAGCATACTAAATTCCTTGTATTATTTAACAGGACAGAAAAGTAAATAACTTATACCATTTATATTGGATTGTGTATGTATATTAAAATTTGTAAAGCCATCAACTAAATGAACGTAAGAGGGTATATGTGTTTTGAACAATAGAAAAAAAATGTAATTTATACAAAAAAGTAAGAAAGTAAGGCAAGAAACCAAGAAAGAGAAGAAAAATGAATGCAGAAATGTTGGGACAAAAAAAAAAATCCCTAAATAGGTAGTAATAAATCTGAATATATCAATAATAATAGTTATAAGGTGAGCTCTCTATTAAAAAGTATAGATTATCAAGACTGGATTTTAAAAAATCCAACCATATTCTGCTTGTAAGATCATATCTAAAACATAAAGACCAGAAAAGTTTTAAGTAAAACGACAGAAAATGATAAATGAAATAATATAAATAATATAATAATAATATAAATAATAAAATGCAAACCAAGAGAAAGTTGGTATAGTTATATTGTAGAAGATAAAATCGACTTCAAGATAAAAAGCACTATATAAGTTATGAGGTCATTATATAGTGATAAAAGTTTTAAATCACTGATAGGAGGATTGTGATATGCTACCCATATCCCTCTTCAGGATTAAAGGACTTATCATTTCAATTGCTGTGAGTGTCACCAGCAGAGAGCCCTCAGCTGTCAGTTTCTTAAGAAGACTGGGGCCTCCTCAACTAACTTCACACCCACTTTCCAGGCAGCTCAAAACAAATGACTGATAGACCAACATGGGGCACTCTGAATGGTCAATCAATCTTTAGAACTCCCCACATGTTCAATTAAGGCATTCCATTGAGAATGCATCACATCTTGACTTCTCTCTCTCTGGTCAATCCTGCTTCATTGCATTTCTTTCTCCCCTCCCCCCCTCCCCCCCTCCCCTCCCCTTTCCTCTCCTCTCTTCTCTTTCTTCTCTCCTTCTTTTCTTTTCTGTTTTTCTTGAGATGGCGGCGTCTCGCTCTGTCACCCAGACTGGAGTGCAGTGGCGCAATCTTGGCTCACTGCAACCTCCGCCTCTCAGGTTCAAGTGATTCTCCTGCCGCAGTCTCCTGAGTAGCTGGGACTACAGGTGCGGGCCACCACGCTGAGCTAATTTTTGTATTTTTAGTAGAGATGGGATTTCACCATACTGGCCAGGCTGGTCTTGAACTCCTGACCTTGTGATCCGCCCACCTCGGCCTCCCAAAGTGCTGGGATTACAGGTATGAGCTACCACACCCGGCCTTGACTTTTTTTTGAGACGGAGTCTCACTCTGTCAGCCCGGCGGGAGTGCAGTGGCGCTATCACTGCTCACTTGCCAGCTCCATCTCCCGGCTTCACGCCATTCTCCTGCCTCAGCCTCCTGGGTAGCTGGAATTACAGGCGCCCACCACCACACCCGGCTAATTTTTTGTATTTTTAGTAGAGATGGGGTTTCACCATGTTAGCCAGGATGGTCTTGATCTCCTGACCTTGTGATCCACCCGCCTCGGCCTCCCAAAGTGCTGGGATTACAGGCCTGAGCCACCGCGCCACCTTTCTTAATAAACATTCTGTATGCTAATCTCTGTCTCAGCCTTGGCTTCCTTGGAAACCCAATCTGCAACAAATGGTATCTGAGTGGTCAAAGAAAACAAACTTGGGAATGAGATTTTGGAACTGTGTTATTCACTCTCAGCTGGTCCTGTAAACTTTAAAACTGAAGGTAGGTGGAGCACAGATAGCTCCAGCGATAAAATAGCAAATGGTTTAATTGTTAGAACTTTCTGTGGTGGAGAGTTGGAATGATCTATCGATGGAAAGAAATGCACTAGTTTGCATGATGTTTCTAGCACTTGAAAATTACGGGAAACTAGTAACTATAAGGACAATGGAATTGGATGACCATTGCTAAGCTCAACTGATGCTCTAGAGAAAACAACAAAAAGATGAGAACATTTAATTGACAAAAGCTAAATGTGAAAGCCAGAGGGTCTCCTTGGTAACATATAAAGCAACAATTCATCTCCTACAGTAGAAAGGCAGAGAAAGCCCAATACTTAGTTATGAAATTAGTAGAGCTCCAAAGTGAGTTAAACATCCAGCTAAAATATATCTGGTGTGGTAGGACTTCAAAACAATAGAGGCATGGTGTTCATATATATTTCTTTGGACCCGAATATTACAATGAGTGGCAAGGTTGGAAGGGCTGCTACAGTAGCCTGAGCCACAGAGAGTTTTGGAGATGGTTAATAGAACATGAGATCCCCAGGGGCTACATAGACGGGAGCCAACAAGGACATGACAGAATGTGTACTATCAAATGAAACCAACGACGAACAATCAGGAGGCTGAGGGCATGCGCCCCAAAAGTCATAATCCCTTGCCCAGCTTCTGGACAGGAGCCAGTGTTTGAATTCAGAACCCACCGAAAATCAGTTTTAAAGGAGTCCAGAAAAGGTTTATTCCCGATCCATAGTTAAAAAACCACTAGTCGAGGAACGTGCTTTTCACTATAATCAGAGCAGCAAACCATATGCTTTAGTTTTCTTCAAAAGAGTCGTCGGCACATTCTGAATCACTTTTTTGCCCTTTGGACAGCCCTAAAAGAACATTTCTTTAGAAAACTGTTTCTGAGGTGCAGTCTGGAGGTTTATTTTAGATGTGGCCACCTGTGTGAGGTGCAGGGGTTATTTTAAAATGAGTTCTTTCATTTGTCTTTGTGGGAGAGAGGCTACTCCAATCAAAATGACATCACATTCATGGGGCACCTGTGAAACTGTGCAGAGGTTGGATCAAGTACAAAAGAGTTTATTTTCCTTTTTCTTTCCTATGGTAGTTAACTTGATTTCTTCTTTCCATAAATTCTGTAATTAGTTTAATAAAATACACAGCAAACTGTGAGTGCTCTTTTCTATTATTGCATTGAGTCCATTTGTATAGTTAAATTCAACTAACCAAAAAATTGCATTTTGTGCAAAAAAAAAAAAATTTAAAGGTTTCAGAGCAGCTAGAAAATACTTAAAAGAAGATAATTTTAAAGCAGTAAAGATTTCTTTGATAATTCTCACGTTCACATTCATTGCTCTTAAATAAAACCTCCCGTGGCATTCTGCAGGCAATGAAGAAAGCATAATCCCTCTTTATTTTTATTTCTGTAGCATGTGAAGTTTTACTACTGAGGGTGTTAAGCTTTTTTTTTTTTTTTTTGACAGAAACAAGAGAAGGGATTTAGTATTAATTATTGCTGTGCCCTAAGGTTAATCAGACAGCTGGGGACTGTCCCCAGATTAATGCAATAATATAGTACTTTCCAGGAAAGGCTTAATTTTTCTTTTGAGAGGGAATCTCATGCAATAAACAGAAATAGTGCAGGAGGTCAGAATTTCAGATCGATTATGTGGTCAGATTCATTACTGACCCTTCAAATGACTTCAGGTTAAGTTTCAGTTATTCTTAAGAGGTAACATTCAACAGCTTCCTTCTTCCCTTCCTTCTTCCCTCCCCTTCCCCTGCCTCCCCTCCCCCCTGCCTCCCCTCCCCCTGCCTCCCTTCCCCTCCCCTCCCCTCCCCTCCCCTCCCTCCCCTTTCCCTTCCCTTCCCTCCTTCCTCCTTCTCTCTCTCTCTCCCTCCCTCAGTTTTCCTTCCTTCCTTCCTTCCTTCCTTCCTTCCTTCCTTCCTTCCTTCCTTCCTTCCTTCCTTCCTTCATTTTTTTAGCCAAACTCACAAGAATGAACCTTCCTTTCTTTCTCTTTCTTTCTTTTCTTTTCTCTGTTTCTCTTTGTTTTCTTTATTTCCCTTCTTTCTCTCTGTTTTCCCTTCTACCTTCCCTTCCCCCCTTCCTTCCCTCCTCTTTCTTTTTTTTCTTTTCTTGCTTTCTTTCCTTCCCTCCCTCCCTCCCTCCCTCTCTCTCTCTGTCTCTTTCTTTCTTTCTTTCTTTCCTTCTTTCCTTCTTTCCTTCTTCTTTCTTTCTCCCTTCCTTCCTTCCTTTCTTTCTTTCTTTCTTTCTTTCTTTCTTTCTTTCTTTCTTTCTTTCTTTCTTTCTTTCTTTCTTTCTTTCTTTCTTTCTTTCTTTCTTTCTTTCTTTCTTCCATCTTCCTTTTGGCCTTTCAAGTTTCAGTTATTATTAAGAGTTAAAATTCAACTCTTTCCTTCCTTCCTTCCACCTTCTTCTGCACCTTTTACTTTGGCAAAGTGTGATTTTGCATATGTGATGCAAGCTCTAAACCATTTCAATTCTGTAAGACACTTTCTAGTGTCTAAAATGTGACTACATAGTGGAGGTAGAGATCAAGATGATGAAAAAGGGAGGGAGCAATGAAGAAAGAAGGGGGCAGATAAGATAAATCAAGAAAATGAAAGAGAATGTAGAGAAGAAAAAAAGAGAGAGAAAAGAAAGAAGAGCAATAAAGGGCAAGGAAAAGGGAATGGTGGATTAAGTATGCTACTTGGAGAACGAGTGAATGAGAAAATAGACCTGGTCTTTATTTGAGGTTTGATCTTCTGCAATTGGCTGCTACTTTCTGTTCTGAGTCTGATAATTTGTAAAAGCAGCCTTCTTTGAGGTGGAAAATAGACCCCTCAATCAATTATATGGTCAAGACTAGGATGACGTTGAGAAGATGTGTATTAAACAGAAACAGGAATGGATTCTGATTTTGTGGACCTAAAGCTTATGCCATTTGGGTGATCCTCATTAAGAAAAATAATTTATAATTACTAATTCAAAATTAGATCTAAAAATGAATATTTATTTACAGTGAGAAATAGCCAAGTATACAAACTTTAAAAGCTAATACCACGAATGTCACAAACTCCAGAAAATAACATATGTATATTAATTAACTGCCTGACACACCTCTATAAGAACTTTTTAATCTACATTTTTGACTGCATACACTGAACTGCATCTTCATATAACAATTTTGTATAGAGAGAACAGAAAGATGTCTCAGGTTCTAGCATGGTTAATTGAATTTTTAAAAAAATTTACCATTTACAGTTTAGAAAAGTTTCTAGTTTCTTTCTGCCTCACATATTGTCATTGGTGATGTCACAAAAAATTTTAAAGTTAAAATACAATTTACATATAGTGAAATGCACAAATATTATGTGTATAGTTATATGAGTGTTGAGAACGGCATGAACTGGTATAACCTCTATCTCTGTCAAGATATAAAATGTTTCCGATACTCTACAAAGATCTTTTACATTCTCTTCCCAGTCAACCCCAAGGCATTCCCCCTGAAAAGTCAACCAGTATTTTGTTTCACCATAGATTATTTTTGCCAGTTTTAGACCGTCTTGTAAATGGAGTCACAGAGTATACATTTTTTTATGTGTCTGGACTCTTACTCAGCAGAATACTTCTGAGGTTTATCTATGTTACTGCATGTATCAGTAATTCATTTCTTTTTATTGTTGTCTGTTATTTCATTACATAGATATACCACCATTTGTTTATCTGTTTTCTTGCTGATGACTATTTGGATTGTTTCTAGATTTTAGTATTGTTACAGTTACTATGTATGGCTACATAACAGTGATTTAAAATATCATTTATGTTGCTCATGAATACGCAGCTGGGGCAGGGCTTAGTGGGGATGGCTTATCTCTGCTCCATTCGGCATTGGCTGAAATGTCCCCAAGTCTTGGACCTGAAGTCTTCTGAAGGCTCACACATTCATATGTCTGCTGGTTGATGCTTTCCGTTAGCTGAGATTTTGGCTGGAGTTGTTGGCCAGGCAATTCAAACAACCTCTTTATGTGACCTTGTGACCTCTTTTATGTGACCTCTCCTCAGAAGTCATAGCAGCACTTCCAGCATTTCCAGAGCATTTTCTTTGTCGAAGTGGTCATAGAGTCCTGCCCAGGATCAAGGAGAGGAGAAATAGACTTTACTTCTTGATGGGAATGACCGTTTATAGAAGTGTGGCTATTTAAGCAATACATAATCTATCTTAGCTATGATAAGCAAAGATGCCCCCCCAAACATTTTTGTATGGGTCTCTGACAGTAACAAAACTGGTTTATATTTTCTTTAATATAATTACTTATTTGCTAAGTGTGATGATTTATTTTATGTGTCAGTTTGACAGCACCACAGGGTACCTTGATTAAATTTTGCTTGCCTTGTGTCTATCGGATTGTTTCCAAATGAATTTAACATTTGAATCAGTGGACTCAATAAAGTAGATTGCCCTTTTCAATATGGCTGAGCGTCACTCAATCCTTGAGGACCTGAATAGAACAAAAGGCAGAGGAAGGAGTAATTCACCACTTAATTTCCTGCCTCACTGCTTGAGCAGGAACATCTTATCTCATGTTCTCCAGCTCATGGCCTGGGGTTTACAACATCAGCTCCTCTGGTCCCCAGGTCTTCAGACTCAGACTGAATTACATCAACTGTCTTCTCTGGGTCTCCAGCTTGCAATTGGTAGATAGTGGGACTTAGCCTCCATCATCATGAAACTACCTTTGCAAAGATTATGACAGTGAGAGAAATCTGACATGGCTGGCTCTATCTTGCTTCTAGCCTCACAGGCTGGCTGTCCTCACTTATTCCTGGGAGTAGGCCAGGCTAACCATGGGAGGAATTGAGTTTATAGTTTAAAGCAAGGATGATAAGAGCCCTTCCCAAAACTAAACTGCCTTTGTAAAACTAATGAAAGTACACAAGGTTAGGATTATGAGAGACACCTGAATTCTGCTAAGATCTAGGCACACTTAAACAATGACCAGCCATTGTTCCAGAGGTTATGAGATTTGTGACTTCTCTGATTGTTCATATAGATGATATCACTATTGTAGAACCTGAGATTGGTCTTTTGAGATGTTTTTCAATCTTTTACATTCTGGTAATTGACTAACCCCACCAGGACACATGATGGTGGCCCCCTACTCAGAGGCAGACTCAGTGCACGAGGACCATTTTCCACACCCCTGTGATTACATCCCCAACCAATCAGTAGCACCTGTTTCCTAGTCCCCCTGCCCACCAAACTATCCTTGAAAAACCTGAACCTCTGAGCCTTCAGGGAGCCTGATTTGAGTGATAACTCCAATTTTCCCACGTGGCAAGCCTTGTGTTAATTAAACTCTTTCTTTAATGCAATATTATGTTCTGAGTGAACTGATTTTGTCTGTATAGCTGGCAGGAAAGCCCTTTGAGGTTACTACAATCACATCAGCTGGTTTCTTAGAACAAATATCTCTCTCTGGTGCATCTCTTCCACCATATACACATATATACATATATGTGTGTGTATGTGTGTGTTTCTCCTACTGGTTCTGATTAATCCAGGAAGTAATTGATTTATCTGTGTGTAACCTATCTCCACTGCTGCTGCTGCTCCCACCCTCTGGGTCACTCTTCTCACCCTGCTGGGGATCCAACCCCTCACAGTTGGCAATCCTCCTGTGTGGACACCTCTTCATCTCTCCCAGCCTCCGGTTCTCTGTGCTGGGTCCTACCCCCACATGGATGTCCTTCTACCCTACTTGTGCTGTGACACCCTTACTGGGCCTCTTCTCCCCTGGGACGCACTCTTTTCCCTGCTTAGGCTCTGACACTCTACACTGGACTACACCGAATTAAGACAATGGTCTTTACTGATTGCCATTAATATATCTTACTTTTGTGAATGGAATATGTGTGACTGTATGAACAAATTTCTAGATTTCTCTCAGGGCCCTGAAAGGGGCCATGCAAGTGAATGACCCTTTCATTATTAATACTCCTTCCTGCCATAAACATTGTTAAAGAAGAAATGGTTGTGGCTCATACTTTCTGCTTCTCACATTATTTCTATGACACATTCGTTTTGTAGTACTTGATTCTGCACATACTTAGGCCATTTATATATACGGTTGTACATCAGTATCCATGGATGATTGGTTCCCAGACATTCCTTGGATACCCAAATCCACAGATGCTTAAGTCCCTGATATAAAATGGTGTTGTGTTTGCATATAACCGATGCACATCCTCCCATATACATTAAATCATTTCTGGATTACTTACAATACCTAATACAATATCAATGTTATGTAAATAGTTGTTATACTGTATCATTTAGGGAATAATGACAAGAAAAAAAGTCTATGCCTGTTCAGTACGGACACAATTCTTTTTCTAAATATTTTCCTCCTATGGTTGGCTGCGTCCACAGATGCAGAACCCATGAGTATGAGGGGCTGACTGTGTTTGGCACTGCCTCGGAATGTCCTGCCATCTTGGATAGAAAACAACCCTGTTTCTAACGTTTTTCCAGTTTACCATTCGAATATTTTACTTGACTTTTAACCATATTATGAATTAATTCAACATTTATTAAATTCAAGGGCATTTTACTCCTGTGCTGAGGCTATAGGGAATCACAAAGAAATAGATGGTCTGGGCTTTGAGTCACCTACAGTCTTGTTAGAAAGTCAAGAATAATATTAACAGAAGCCTCTAAGGAAATAAGTCAATAGCCTAGAGGAAATATATTACCATACACCTATACATCAGGGTTCTGACAATGTCGTAAAAAGGGGATTTATCTGAGGAGAATTTCATAGGGAATTTCACATAGAGCTTTTTCCCCCCCCACCCAGAGATAAACAGACTTAGGGAAACTAACATAAAATATTTGGCTACTTGAGTCTAGCTCCACATGAAGACAACACCAACTCCAAGCCTGAGGGGCATGGAAGGGAGGTAGTGTGGCTAAAGCCTGCTGGCTGCATTGCGGACAAAGGCTGCCCAGCAGGAACTACAGTCTTAATTGGCGGTGTAGTCCCTGCAAGGATCACAGCATCAAAGTCGAACGAGACTCAGGGAAGAAATATCCTGGCACCTTTCTCTACTCACTGTCAGATATTCCAGAAGCCAGAAGGCAAGGGAGCCTGGGTGTGCCGTCCTTATGGTCAGCCCCCTCCACTCCCTGTACATAACAGTGCAGAAAACGTAGAGCATAGCTGTTGGGGGTGGATGGAGAAGAACCGGCATTTAACGTTTCCTCATTTCTTTTTACCCTGTATATGAGTATTATATTCCTGCAGTAACAAATTATCGCAAATGTAGGGGCTTAGAACAACATAAACTTATTACCTTATAGTCCTTGAGGTCAGAAATCTAAAACTGGTCTCACATGACTAAAATCATGGCAGGGCTCTGTTCCTTCTAAAGACCCTAGGGGAAATCTCTTTCTGTGCCTTTTTCAGCTTCTAGACACTGCCTTTGCCCCTTGGTTCGAGGCCCTGTTCCTCCATCTTCAAAGCCAGCAACAACAGGGTGAGTCCTCACACTGCCATATCTCTGGTTCTCCCTCTTTCTTCTCCCTCTTCCACTTATAAGAACCCTTGGGATTACAATGGGTCCACTTGGATAGTTCAGAATAATCTCCCTACCTCAAGGTCATTGGATTAACAACCTTAATTCCATCTGCAGCCTTCAGTCCCCTTGTGCCATGCAACCTCACATAGTCACAGGTTCTGGGGATTAGGGTGTGGACACATCGGGGGGATTGTTACTCTCCCTGCCACACACTATTAGTTCAAAGAAATTTCCTAGGAATATTGTGACTCTGCTTTTGCCTCACAGTCTTGCAGATAAGGTAATGATCAAGGACCCAACTAACTACACTTTGAGGATTGTCACATACCTCCTCTCCTGGTGTTTGTTATTAAATGAAATGTAAAGGTGTCACTCGCGGGGTGGGGAGAGTCACAGATCTGCAGGAATTCCATTTGAACACAGCTTTGAATTAGAGAATTTGTCAGCTGTACCTTCAGTTGGCACTCTGTGATGTTTCAGGTTCTGGCCTTAGGAAAAGATCACATGGTAAGGCAATCCTCTTCAACAGGCATTCAGACAAGTCTCTGAGGGAAGACCAGCCTATGTAGTGAGTTCTGTGTCTTACCAGCGTGAGGGAAGGAAATCTGCCCTAACCACTTCATATTTGTACTTTCAGGGACTTAAAACTTCTTTACAACTTACTCATTCATTTGAGGACTAAAGAAAATGTCCATTTTGCCCTGAGGGAAACTGGACGGGCTCGTGGTAGCCTTTGTCTATATTCCTAACTGACGGTCCCTAAGTTGCCCAGGCTCCATTAGGGCAACTGACTGCTTCAGATTGAAGCTCAACTAACTGGTGCATGCGTAACATCACACTGTATATGTTAAAGTCTTCAAAACTTTATGACAGGCACCATAAAAATCAGCAGTGAAACTTTTAAAGCCCGCTAAGGAAAACTGCAGAGTTGCCATTTATTTGTTGATCAAGAAAAAGAATTTGTGGCCTACGAAGTTGGATTTTCCTGGCTAGTATAGGTCTACCATACTATAAATGTGATATGGATTAAATGGAAGCTGATTGGTATTTGCTGAATTATAGGATTAGGTAGTATAACCTTTTCTTCAGGTATACCTTCAATGGAGAAATTATCCTGAACCTTTGATTAGATGGGTGTTGGGAATTTTAAGAGGGCCCTGTAAAGAATATCCTTTGAACAAACTGAGATTAAAGATAAAAGAGGAAGGCAAATGGAAGGCTAACTAGTACAGCAAGTGTAGCTCCTTTAGCGCATGTGATACATGGAATAGTGGTTAGAGCCTGGATGCTAGGACCACACGGACTACATTTGAATCCTAGGCATGCAGCTTCCTTGCTGCGTCATCTTAGGGAAAATTACTTCCACTCTCTGTGTCTCATTTTCTTTAATGTAAAATGAGAGTCACAAGAGTACATCTACACCTGATCACTGTAAGGATTAAATACATTTATATGTAAAGCCCTTAAAGTTCCAAGAGGAGAAAAAAATGCCTGGCGTGTTGTAAGCAGTATGTATTAGCTATCATTGTTATTATTATTATTTCAAAGGGTAGATTGGAAGATATGCTTCTCTTGGTAGGAAAGTAATCCTACTATTACTGAATTCCAGAATTAATGAGATTAAACATCCCCTATCCCCCATTGGAGTCATGGCAGGCCTGGACCAGGCTGGCCTTCACTGAGGAAGGCCTACTAGGCTGAAACTTGCAGCAGAGAGGCTGGGAAATTCCTCCCACTGTAGGAAGCTTGCTCTCAAGAGAACAAAATCAAGTAGCTAAACTGAGCATGCTCTGTTTTTTCTTCTCAGATTTACAGATAAGATAAGTTAGTCTATGTCCTCTGAGATGAAGTGAACAAAGACAGGGCGGCCAGGAGTATTTGGAAAATACCTCCCCTCATAGGAGAAGAGAAAAAATGTTCCTCACGGCAGTTAATTTTTTCCACAGGATACTGCAAGTTTCCTTTTAATTGGAATTAAGAGAAAACCAATGTTATCATAAGTATAACATGGATTTTTGAACTTGCAACTGGAAAGAATTGGAGGAGCAGGCTTCAGGCTTAGAAGGTGCAGGTATTTAAACATTTTTTAAAAACTCCTTCTGTTTCTTTCTTATTCCTGTTTGTCTTGTTTATGTTCATTTTCTCCTATTGCCAGCAAATTTTCTTCACATGGCAAGTAAGAAGGTCTTTTAACTCTGTGACACAAAAGTCAAGACCCCTTCAAACTGGAAAACCCCGAGCAGATTCTCTGATTGGTCAACTTGTCACATGCCTGCCTCCGAACCAATTCCTTGGCCAGGAGAATGGTCTGGCTGGGTCACCTAGCATCTCCCTGTGGTCAGAGAATAGTGTTTTGTGGTTGACCCCTCCACAAAAATCATGCTAAACTTGGGAACCTTTTAGCTATTTCTGAGGTTCCTGGGAGGGTCCCAGGTCTTCCCCTCTCTGCTTGCATTGTACCTGGTGCAATATTGAATGAAGGAGTGAATAAATGAATGAGTGAATATTACTTGGCCATCTCTGACTCTATCAATAGTTTTTATATTTTAGGCTATTTGTTATCTATTTTCCTAATCTCTAAAATGTATTTTGAAATCTACTTTTCTGGATCTTTAATAAATAGTTATAATTATAGCCTTTGGTGGGGATTTGTGGAAATAAAGATTATGCTTTCTAATATGTCTTGCAGCAATCAACTAATCATTAGGAGCATCTCTGAGTTCCTGGAAATCCTTAAATCAAGGGAGCAATTTGGCCAGATAAAGAGTGAGAAGAGGCCAATGTAGTTCAATGTAGTTCAGAAACAATGGATTTTTTTTTTTTTTTTTTTTTGAGAGTCTCACTCTGCCACCCGGGCTGGAGTACGGTGGTGTGATTAATGGATTTTTAAAACTTATTTATATTTGAGTCCCACCAGCTTCCCATGTACTCTTTGTTCAAATATACTTTTGTGCCATTAGATAAGATAATGTTCAACATATTATTTGATAAGCAATAGACTGTAATGCTTAACTTAAATCCTCCCTTGCAAATGGAAAGGAAAGATTTTTTTCACCCTCTGATTTGGATATGAGAACAGAGTCAGAAATTAAGAATGGCAGGGCAGGTGGTTTACTTGAGAACACAATCCTAGGGAGCAGGAGTGCAGGGAAGGAAGTGAAATAATGCAGGAGAAAATTTTGGCCACTGTTACAGGTGACTATTCCTTCTAGGGACACTTATTAAATGTGTCTGGCAGCGCATTCTCCACTGGCTAAGGCTGGCTCCAAGGGCATTAATTTTTCTCTCATTCCTTATGTGTACACATGTGAGTTCCAAGTACGTTTTTTTGAGTAGCCCGCCCTGGGATGCCAGAGAAATCCCAGATAGGAGGAAGAGGTATGCCATGCAGGCCCAAGCAGAGGCTCTGTCCAGTTGTCCTTGTTGAATCTGGCCAGAGACTGTGCTGCCCTAGTTGCCATAGCAGCAGCTGGAATAAGAGGTGGAGTGGATCAGGAGGACTTGGAAGTGGAGCATTAGAGGTGTGTGATGTGCTGATGCCTTCTGCTGTACATTTCTCTAATGAATTTATTTAAAGTCAGCAGCCTGCCTCCTGACATTGTTAAAAATCTCCCTCACGTTCTCACCTACAACTAGTGTGTATTAGCCAGGGAGTATAGTCTTAGGCAGGGGCTATGCATGGATCTGGCTCTCAGAACTTCTTCATAGGCTCTTCCCTGAAGTTCCCAGAATCTAACAGTTACTAATTTGCTCTTGTCTCTTCTAGTCTGTAGTAGCTGTGATGGTTGATTTTATGTGTCAACTTATCTGGGCCTCAGTGCCCAGATATCTTGTCAAATATTATTCTGGATGATTCAAGAGTACTTTTGGATGAGATTTGCATTTCAATTTGTGGGCTTTGAGTAAAGCAGATTGCTGTCCATGATGTGAATGGGCCTCATTCTATTAGCTGAAGGTCTGAATAAATAGAAGGTTGACCTCCTTTGCCACTTCCAAAGAAAGAAGGAATTCCCTGGAAGACTACCTTTGGACTCAAATTGCAACTGTTTCCTAAGTCTCTAGTGTTTTGGGCTGCCCATCAGATTTTTGACTCACCAAGCCTCCACAGTTCCAAGTGCCAACACCTTAATATCAATATCTATCTATCTATCCATCTATCTATCTATCTATCTATCTATCTATCTATCTATCTATCTATCTGAAAGCTTTGTAATTCATCTGGAGAATGATTTGCCATATTTACACACACACACACACCACACACACACATATATATTTCTCTCTCTCTCTATATATAGATATATCTATACATTATCTATCTATCTATCTATAGAGAGAAACAAATATATATATTTTCCAAGAAGAAAAACCATAATTTTTTCCAAGAAGTATATTTTCTTAGAAGATTTTCCAAAAAGGACTGTGGCATGTTGGGTTGAGATAGAAGCTGATGTCAAACAAGGATGATAGAGGTAGAAATAAATAGAGTGATGTTAATTTGTCGATGGTCTGTTCTTCAGAGTTATAACTATGTTTGCTTCCTCTGGAGGAACCTATAACTGCAGGGGCTCAGACAGAAACAACGACTCGTTTTATCTAAAGACCACTAAAGGACCTTGGACTAGGTCTATCTATCTACAGCTCCCTAAGACTGGCAGAAGCCCAGTTCAAAATCATATGCCCCACAGGTTGCTGGCCACTGCTTCACCTGTTAGCTTTCTAGAGATTGTTTATAGCTTTAGCTCCTATTCTGTGTTAGCTTGTAATAGCTTCACTGTATTTCAGATTTTACAGACATGTCAAAAATGGATAGGTCATGTTGCTTTTGGAACAGTTTACCAAATTCTGCTATTTTATCTGGGATTTCCATAGAGACTCCTTCAGACAGGAGCCTGTGTACTTGGTAATGTTTGCTAAGCAAGTTGATAGAGTTGATGAACTCAAGCTGCCAATTCAGAAAGTCTTTGATTTTCTTTGTTCGCTTGGATACAAGGTGACTTTCATCTAGAGCACACACAGTTTTCGGGAGCTTTAGAGCCTGTGATTTCTGCAAAGTAGTTATTTCAACAAATGGCTTTGAGAGCCTGAGCTAATATGTCCTTTGACAAGATGGTAGGAAAACATATGCTGATATACGTTGGGGTCAGATTCAGCTCTGTGAGGGAGTAACCTTCTTTGTCCGAAACTCTGCCTGGACAAAAGTATCTGTTATTTGGCCTATGGTATAACCATTAAAGAGAGGTGGCTTCAGAGTCAGAAGGCTGTGTTTGAATAACTGAGGCATTTTGTGATTTTTGCCTAGCCCTGTTACTGTCCAAGTCCTCAGTTCCCTTATTTGTAAATTACAGACATGAACAGTACCTGATCTGTTAGGTTGCTGCAAGGATTACAAGAGACTATGCACATAAAGGGATGCAGCAGATGTTCCCAGAAGTTCCCGGTTCATGAAGCCCTCAGGGTCTCAAGCCAAAAGAAATACCCAAGAGTTCCATTTATTAAGTGGTTAGGTCCATATAACTTAATACATGTTTATGTCCCAACAACTTAGTGGCTTCTTTAAAAGATAATATATGTGCATTGAAATTAAAAATATACATTTCATTCTTAACCATAATTTCTTATCAATGTGAGGTATGTGTCTATTGGGCACTGACAAATTTCTCAGACAAAATCAGATTGGACATTGCTGCTCTCACTTCCTGTTCTGCATTGATTTTCCAGTGCCACTTGCTTTTTTATCACAGTGTTTGTGGAACACCCAGCTTCACGAAGATTTAATGTCATCCGAAAGAATGTAGCATGATCTAATGTTGAAACTGTTAACTTCCTCCAATTAGTAGCTCATGCGGCATTCTGTAGATGGAGAGGATCACGATTATAATGTAAAATATCCTCCAGAGCTCCTTTGAGCTCACTATGATGACCTGAGGCAGGATACTATTTGACCACCTCAGGATGACACAGTGTCTGGCACTTTGATGTCCCTTCTGGAGTCCACCTTTCCTACTCCAGTTGCATATGTTCTTAAAAGTTCTGGGCTGGGCACAGTGGCTCACACCTGTAATCCCAGCACTTTGGGAGGCCGAGACAGGTGGATCACCTGAGGTCAGGAGTTTGAGACCAGCCTGATCAATATGGTGAAACCTTGTCTCTACTGAAATTACAAAAATTAGCAGGGCGTGGTGGCAGGCGCCTGTAGTCCCAGCTACTCGGGAGGCTGAGACATGAGAATTGCTTGAACCCGGGAGGTGGAGGTTGCAGTGAGCCAAGATCGTGCCACTGCACTCCAGCCTGAGTGACAGAGCAAGAATCTGTCTCCAAAAAAAAAAAAAAAAGAAGAAGAAGAAAAAGTTCTTCTGGGTGATTTATATGTGCAACATGCCTTGTTGTGGAGGGATGACATTTTAGCAAACACAATGACAGACATATGTAATCTGATTAAATCATCATTACTCAGTATGGGTAGCTGCTTTGCACAGCACCATTCTGGATGTCCTTTTTGCCTGTGTTGCACTCCTGAGAACACAGCATGAATGAAGTCCCTGGGAGTACAGAGTGGAGACCCCGGAGAATAGGGCTATGGGCATGTTGCTAAAAATTTCCTATGGTTTTTCTCATTTTTTCCTTTAGAATACCTTAATAGGCTTAGGAGAAGCAATATGGCTTAATAATAAATTTGTTTCTGGAGATATAAGGGTTGTGTTAAAATGCTGGCTCTGTTGCTTAACACTCATGTGATGTTGATAAAGTTGCTTAAGTTCTGAGTATCTATTTCTCCATCTACAAAACGGGTTAGTAATAGTCACCTATCTCACTGAATTCTCAGGAGGATAAGTTATTGAATGCATATGAAGTCCTTAGAATAGTGCCTGACACCTGCTAAACATTAGCTTTTTTTTTTTTTTAATAAGTACTATTATCTTTCTTTTATATATTATTATTTATAATAGAAAAATTAAGGCTTTAGAGATATTAAATAGCTTGCTAAGTTTTATGGCTGGTAAGCAGTGATGCTGGTGTTTGTCTTTTTACAAACAGCATTCTGGAGGGAATGTTTTTCTCTAATTTGACAGGGCTAACTTTCACCTTCTAGATAAACAATTACAGCTTCAGGGTACCAAAATACCTTATTATTTAAACCCTTATGATTTAGGGAATGTATAATCCATTTCAAAGTCTGTTATCAGCTCTTTTTACACATAGCTCTTTAATTTCGCCAACCTGTGTGGCTCAATAGTAAACCAATACAACAATGTTATATTGTAACATTTTGCCATGACCAGCTTATTTCTTTACTTAAGGGAAGTCCAATGTCTAGTCTTGTACTTTCCTCTCACGCAGCAAGACTACCAAGACCAGTCAAAAAATTATGGCATGTGCATATCTAGTTTCACTATCCACCTTAAGAAACAACAGTGAATGATCTCATTTTACACAATATCTTTTAACCAAATGGCTATGCTGAAAAAATGGTAAGAGGATTTCAGACTTTTGTCTTGGAGGAGAGAGATAGAAATATGCAAAGCCTGAGCCCTTTAGGCAATACCATGGATACATTATTTCAGGTAGTCTTACCTGCAGAAAGAGCCTGAGATCCTAATGCTTAGGGTGGGACACTGGGACAGGGATCTGAAGGAAAGGGAAGGACAGGGAAGAAGAGGAAGAAGCAGTAGACTTTTTCTTCCATAATTAGCTGAGTCTAGCTTCATAGGCAGCCATTTAAAGGGGAGAAAACACAAGAGAAAGGCTACTGACATTTACTGATTCCTTATGCCAAGTATTGTCCTAAGCATTTTTCACTTCTTAACCTTTTATGTTCTACAAAATAGTACTGCAATATATATACTATTAAGCAGAATATACTGTTGAGGAAATCCAGAAAGCTCAAGTAAGTCGATTAAGATGCAGTGCTTGCTCACAAGTGATACAGCTGGGGTTCCAAAGAATCTCTGCCCCTGCATTGAGTTATGGAGTACTTGAGATGACTATTAAAAATGTTCCTATTTATGTTTGTTTTAATATAGCCAGTTGTGTGTGAATTTGTAAGAGTTAATTATGTTCTGACTTCTCAACTCTGAGTTAAGTGACATGACATTGGTAGCTTGAAATCAGCCAGCATTGTGTCTCAGTCTTCTTGGGCTACAGTAAACACCACAGATCTGTGGCTTACACAACAGACATTTATTTATCATAGTTCCAGAGGCTGGGAAGTCTCAGACTAGGAATTGATTTGGTTCCTGGTGAGGGCTCTCTCCCTGACTTGCAGACAGCTGCCTTCTTGCTATGTCCTCATATGGCAGAGAGTGGAAGCAACCTCAATGGTGTTTTTTCTTAGAAGGGCACTAATCCCATCATGATGGCCCTACCTTTATGACTTCATTTAAACTTAATTGCTTCCCAAAGGCCCCATCTCCAAATACCACTGGCTGTTAGGGCTTCAGCAGGTGAATTTTAGGGGGAAACAAATTATTCCATAGCATGGTGGCAGCTTTAAATTGCATATTTACACTATGGAAATTGACAAACATTGCTTGACTTCCTGGAGTAATATACCAACCTTTTCCTTGGGATGATGCATAATAGTAAGGTTTGGGATGGGAGAAGGGTATGTTTCTATATGGTAAAAAAATAAAAAAAATGAAAAATAAAAAAAAAAGAGAAAGGCATCTGTGGAAGGACACAAGAAAAAGAAAAATACTGGTGAATTATCAGGCAGATCAATTTTAGGAAAAAGATTTAGGAAAAAGCAGGGGCAAATGCTGCAGATGAAAGTTGAACAACTGAAAATTGATTCCCGTGAAATTATTATATAGGTGCTTGCATTTACCTTGGACAATCTTTGTGTAACCCTAGAGATATATGTAATCTAGTTTGAAGACTACCAAAGAAAAGATCTAGTATTGGCCGGGTGCGGTGGCTCATGCCTGTAATCCCAGCACTTTGGGAGGCCGAGGCGGGTGGATCATGAGGTCAGGAGATCGAGACCATCCTGGCTAACACGATGAAACCCTGTCTCTACTGAAAATACAAAAAAAGAATAAATAAATAAATTAGCCGGGCGTAGTGGCGGGCGCCTGTAGTCTCAGCTTCTCAGGAGGCTGAGGCAGGAGAATGGCGTGAACCCGGGAGGCGGCGGAGCTTGCAGTGAGCCGAGATCGCGCCACTGCACTCCAGCCTGGGTGACAGAGTGAGACTCTGTCCCAAAAAAAAAAAAAAAAAAAAAAGAAAAGATTTAGTATTAAAAAGAAGAAAGACACAATCCCTTTAAGTAGCTCACAGTGCTCACAGTGTAATGGAAGGGATAGATAAGGAAATAGACTATTCAAATATGGTATAAATCATGTTTCAGAGTCTCGTCAGGTCCGTTCTACACGAGGTGAGAAGTTTGCAAGGCTCAGAGGATATATTCATCCAGAGCATGTTACCCTCCCTTTGGGTCATGGTCAGAATACCTGGGATCCTGGAATTCCAACTCTGCACAGCCTCTTTCCTGGGCTTGTCCTCCTGGGGACACTTGTGTGCACCTGCTAGGCCTGAAGGGTGGGGAAGGGAGAGCTGTTTGTGTGGAATGTGAGTAGAGGGTAAAATTGAAGACCGGGATATCTACATATGGACATGAGTCATCTGACATGCTGGATGAAGCCAGGGGTGAGAGGATAAAGGAAGAGGACTCTGGGTTAGGGATGGCTCATTGTGTGCAGCCAAGTGCTGGCAAAGAACAAAGAGCCTGAGAAGGCTAAATTTGAACCAAGCATTTCACGTTATGAAAGTTTATTCAAGATAAAGAAAGAACATATTTAATGGCTTGTTAGCTGGATTTATAGATTTCAAATATTTAGGTACATAGTATGTGTACCTCCATTTCTACTCTTACTCTAGACTCCAGCAATGTTGAAGTGGGGAGTTTGGGGTGGCTACATAAGTTTTAAAGCATAATATTTCAGAGGAATAAAATAACCATTGAATTTCACAAAGATTAGGAGCAGTCAGACTAACAGAGATTAAGGTTGGAGAGAGGGAAACAAGAAACAAGAAACAGGAAAGGCAGGCAAAAAATGATAATTAATTAATATGATGACGGTGAGAATAAAGAGGATGGATGAGTTGAAGAAATATTTAGGATGTATAATCTACAGATCTTACCTGTGACGTTCAATTACTATTCAGCTTGAGATACTCCAAAATCAGTTGCCTAGTTGGGAAAGGATCTCAGGAGAAGAGTCGGGGCTTGAGCTATGAATTCAGGAGTCATAAGTGTGTGCAGGGGTTGCTGAAGTTATGGGTGGGGAGTGGGGTCCCTTGAGAGGTGTGTAGCATAAGACGAGGAGAGCCCTAAGACCAGATCCCTGGGAAGCACCATTTAAGATATAAGTAAAGAGAGAAGAGCCCTTGAAGAATGCTGAGAACAAATGGCTAGAGAGTACAGGAGAAACCCTTAGGCTATGGCGTTGGAAGCCAAGAGGGAAGCATCTTTAGAGGAGAAAGGTCAACAGGTGCAAATGCTGTAGAATTGCCACATAAAATACATATGGGATAGTGTCTACTGAATTTGGCAATATCACTTTGATTTAATCTGCTTGGTAAATATTCTTAAATGACTATGTATTGGATATCAGAAATAAAGTAAATGTGTAACAAAAAAATGACACAAAACATTCACCACCATGTAGGACTATTTTCTCTAGGATGTAAATATAGCCATATTCTTCTAGTCACATTGAACTTAAACCATCATTACTTATAGCCAGGTACTTGCCACTGGCCAAGAGCCTAGCACAACTTAAGTATTGTGGAGATGTTAATATCTGGAAGCATGTTGACTTTTAAAGAAGGGGGAAAGAAGATAAAGTAAAAACAGATGAATTTGTGGACAAAATTTTCTAAAATGTCATGTCAATCAGTGACGTTTGAATAATAGAACAGGAAGTCTAAAAAATTACTAAATTCTTCTCAATTAAAGACAGCCAGAACCACTGCAGTCTTATACTACCTGTCCCTCTTTTACTGAGAAGTCTTATGGGATGCTTGCTTTAATAAACAAAATGCTACCAAATAATACCTCAACTGAAAGGGCATCATGATTATATGTCAAAATCATTTGGCCAAAGAGAGAGAGAAGAATCTCAACAAGTATTCCCCGAATCTGAGACATAAACCTGTTCCCCTTTATGATACTATGGTCCTGGTATTGAATTATGTGTGTATTTCTGCCTCCAAATCGTGGTGCCTACACTTCTTTTTGAACTGCTATTCCCTGCCAAACCCTGTCCCACGCATTCTCCACAACCCGCAAAAATCTCACTTCTTCCAAAACTTCCTTTCCAGGCTTGCCCTCTGATGGCATATTCTGCTCATTTGGCTTTCCTCATCGCCTGCTTTTTGATACCTTGCGAACCATTACCCTACATTTGTCATTTATTTGGACTCTCTAATCTCCCTTGTCATCTCCTCTGTTTTCTACAGTACCTATTACTGTGGTTAGGAGATTCTAAAAAAATATTTTTTGAAGGAATATATGATCAGCACAGGACAGTAAATATGCCAGATGAAAGGTGTCCTTGCATAGGTGACATGAACAAGGGCTACTTGTTCATGTCTTAGAAATGAAGAATCAATGGAATGTTAGATCAGAAGGGGCCTGGTCTAGTTCTAAGTTCAATTTTTGACTTTAGTTCAATGTTTGGAGTGAACATGTTGTGAGGAGAGCTTTGAGGCCTGTCCTTTATGTCTAGGTAGGTGGAACTGTGAGGACTGGGCCAGTCAGTCCCCAGCCTCTTGCTCTCACATGCATTGCTTGCTCCTCTTTGTGAATGCCGGATAAACTGACCTTGTGGACTGCATTTTTCAGGCTTCCAGCTGAGTTCAGCTAGGAAGAGGCTGATGGGAGATTGGAGGGTGGGAGAGAGGAGCCAGAGTGGTTCTATCTCCTCTATGGCTCCATATCCTGCTGGACAAGCCGCTGTGGCTCCATTTTTACTGGCTTTCGGGATCTGACAATCCTATGTTCACCCTTGAGTGGTAGTGTTTATTATGTTGCTAATCTCTGAGTGCCTCACTGATTCCTATTTGGTTTTCTTAAAAAACATTTTTAGGAGGCCATTGATTTGGACTGTGCTTCTGTACTAGGTCCCAGTAGGACAAACCAAATGGAGTCACTCATGCTAAAGAGTTCCATGTCACTAAGCTGAAATGAAATTATTTGTCTGGCCTTCCAAGAAATCAGGAGAGAGAGAGGGATAGACAGAGGGAGGGAGTAGCCAAATTCCCAAACCAGCCAGTTTTAGCCAATATGACAAGGAAGTTCCCTAGTTCCCTCTGCTATAACCTTTACAAGAAAAGTTACTTTGAAATGACCAAACTGTTTTTGTTGTTCTTGTTGTTGTTTTTCCTTGTTTCTGCTTTCTTCAGCCTTTTCTTTTCTCTAAATACTCACTGCCTTTGTTGCAGAGAAGAGCTCTCTGAACCTCTCCTGATTCTGAGGGTGGCCGGACTCATTAATTGTTCTTTGCTTAAATAAACTCTGTTAAATGTGTTTTGTCTAAAGTTTTTCTTTTATCAGCTTCTATATTATGCCTTCACTGAAGAATCAAATTTCTTTTATTAAATTCCCTTATTTGAAAAATGTATTAAATATTTCAAAGGTGGAGGGGGGTTTGGAGAAGAAGAAAAGCACAGAGAAACGAATGGTCTCTTCAAGAAAGAAATATGGGAATAGGTTATTGAAAACAACACGTGCAAAAACATTGACAACAAATTTGAGACTTCACTAGAATTACCAGCAGAAAAAAGATTTTATCGTTGGAGTAATTTGAGAATCGATTTCTCTGCCTGAGCTCAGTGGAGCCAGAAAGGAGACAAAGGAGAGCTTGTGATCTGATGGAGATGAGCTGGGAAAATTGACTTTGGCACTTTGGCCCAGGGAAGGAAATGAACCGTACATAAGTAGTAAAAAGGGAGTCAGCTGCTACTTGGATGAGTCTTGATTTTAACTTAGTGCCACTGACAGGTCTTTGACATCGTGGGAAGTTTCTACCTACACAAGATTGGCAATGCAGTGGACCGAATAGCCATGAACAATTATTGGTGACAGAGCAGAATTTCTAGATTGGCACCCTTTTGCCTTATTTGTTTATAAATCACCAGTAGGTACATTTCTCTCATAGAAAAACTCCTACATCTAAAGATGGTATTTAGGCTGTGTAATTTCCCTACTGTGGCCAATTTCAGTGCCTGTATCAATTTTTTTTCTTTTTTTAATGAAGCTATGAGTTGATGTTCCTTGAACTGGAAAATGAGAGTATGCCAAGGGCCCTAGAGACCATACTCCTAGAGAAAAGAGAAAAATATTCTAATGAAAACAACAACAACATAAAAGAATCTAATTTATCCCTTTCTCTAACCTTATTTTTTCAACCAAAGCTAAGACTGTAGAAAAATTAAAGCAAATTCTTAATCTGAAGAAGGATACATCACAGGGTGATTTGGAAAATGTAGCCAAGGAGATCAAGTCTGGGAACAGACTGATTTTCAATTAGTTGAAAGCATTTATTCTTTGCAGATTTTCTAGGAAATGCCGCCTAGACATTGGTTCTTTCAAATCCTTTTGTTTTCTGATTTTCCTAGGGTTGAGAGTGGTTTGCTGGTTGGATTGGGATCAGGTGGGCTTTTGTGATGTAAATGGAATGTTAGTATTCTGCCAAAGACAACCTTTGCATTATTTGATGACATTTCCTCAGGATACTCCAAAGGAAGTCAGAGGCCCCCAGACTTCTACATTGAATTGGGGTGGCACCATTTGTTCACATTTTGAGAGAAATCAGTCTTTGCCCCTAAAGTCAAAGCTGTTCCAGTTTTTGGACACTGATTAGCAAGGAACTTTCCAGAAATCACATCTTGTTTTGGTATTTTGCTTCTACCTCTTATTTATTTATTTTGTAAAGGCTTTATTCAAAAGCTAGATGAGGTGGCAAGTGCCTGTATTCCAGGCTACTCTGGAAAATGAATAGTCTCTCCAAGAAAGAAATATGGGAATAGGTTACTGAAAACAACCCATACGAAAACACTGACAACAAATGTGAGACTACTACTCTGGAGGCTGAGGTGGAAGGATCACTTTGAGTCCAGGAGTTCTTCCCTCCTGGGACCACACCTCTAAAAAAAAACAAGAGAGAGAGAGAAAGAAAGAAAGAGAGAGAAAAAAGATAAAAAGAAGCTCTATTCAAATCTTCACAAACTTTTCTTTTGACCTCTTTCGACTGAATTTTTATAAGGAAGATGTATACAAATATATGATTTTCTGTATATCTTACATAAATTTTTTTTTCTAATTAATTTTCAACCTGCAATGTGATTTCAAATACTAATACAAGGCTCAAGACCTTACTAATAGCAACAGATTTCCAATTTACCAATAATTTGGATTTGTATATTATGACATGTCATGGATTTCAGGGAAAAAAGTCTTTGCATAAATTCTGAAAGAACAGGGACCCAGGACTGTAGCTCAATGAAAGTGGAAGTGCTGAGGGCAGTGTGTTTCCATCCTTCCTTCTCTGTGTGCTTGCTCTGAGGCTGGAGGCTCCGGGCTAGGCAACAGGGATCTGGAGCTAAGGCTCTTAGACTCTGGAAGTTCATAACAGAGACAGAAAACAACTACAATATCAATTGTTTCCCTTCTTAAAGTCTCAGTTTCTTCATTGCTTACATGGATCCTTGTGAAATAATTATAATAGTAATAATAGATAACATTTATTGAGTATTCCTTCCTTGTAGTGTTTTAAGCATTCTTCATGTATCAGCTTATTAAATCTTCCAAATAATCCTACAACGTATGTCCTTCTGTTCTGCCTCTTCTCTCTTTTCTCTCTCATTCCCAAATCTCTTGAATGCTGATTACTTCTCTGCAGAGTGACTCCTGGTCTCTCAGTTCAGTGGAGTGACTTCAGGTTATTTTTCATTGTGGGCAATGACTTCTCCAATCCATGTAATTTCCACAACTTACCTGTAAGTTTGGAAAGGGAGCAAGCATGCAGAACCTCCCCTTTCTGGCAGCAAGTCCTCAAGCATTCTTTTTAAGGGGCTTTGTGTCCAAAGAGGTGATGAACATACTCTTGGATTTTGTTATCTGTCGTCTGTGGAAGTGCCCTGAGTACTATATATAACTGTAAATGAAACTCGGCTTGCAGCTATCTACCTTACAAGCCTACACAGCATTTAATCTCTTTTCATCTCTTTTGGGAAAACTGTGCTTTGAAAGCTCCCATCTCTCAACATGCCATCCACGGCCACACAAGCTGTCTGCCCACCAGACTGTGGTCTCTTCTGTTGAACAGAAGGCTGACCAAAAGCTGACCCAGCACAAAGCCCAACTTTCCACACCAACAATTACTATTAGCTAGGCTCTCAATTACAGTATCAACTTCCTGAAAGAAGACTAGAAGAGAATCACTCTCCTCATTTCCAGATATATCTGAAACAAGGGCACAATGGTAGTCATTAACCATAAAGATAAGGTTAATTTGCTTTCCTTCTAAATTTGAATTCTAATGTAACCATTTAAGTAGTGCCAACAATGGAAATAAACAGAAGGCTGAGTTAAACCACAAATGCACAGGCCTGTATCATTTCGCAAAACATAAGAGCTAGCAGTATTGAAATCACGGCATTGAAGCTGACATGTAAAAATGAGAATTGTAGGACTATTTGGGGCCAGCAGAACAATTTATCAAATGGTACCAAGGGGACCCTAGAGATAAGAATGTGTCCTATGTGAAATAAGGAAGTGTGATGTCATAATATTACTTAGAAACTGAGTACTTGAAATTCTTCTAGCCCAAATCTCCTCCCTTGTACTCCACATTCTGCAAATTTTTGGAGTTTTGAGATGTATGTTGGGAAGAACCCCCAAAGTGCACATGAGTTGCCCAGAGGGAAAGAGAGGAAGGTGATGTGGTGGGAAGCCAGTAGGAAATGGCTCTGCCCTTCAACCTGCCCTGGGTCACTGCTGAAGAACAACAGGGCCTTTCTTCTGCCTGGCATATTTTCTACACATTTTCGTAACCCTAAATTATATGCTACTCTTAATCCTACACGGTAGAAATGGACAATGATTTCTAGAGGACTTCTCTGCAAATAAACGAACAATGTATGTGTGTATAAAACACAGCATTCTGCATGAAGCTTCACACACCTCAGTGTGAGCTGGCCTACCTAGTTCCTGTGCTGTGGCCGAGTGCTTGTGCAGTCTACTATGTGTACTAGGGGTGTTGTGTGGTGGTTAGTGTAGCTAGTAGGAATTGTGGTGGTGACATTTGGGGACAATCACTTGCAGTTGTATAGCTCCATGCAAAATGTTTAGTTTGTCTCTACCTCAGTTTCATTATTTGTAAAATGGGTGTGATGATCTCTACTTCATAGGGTTATCCTGAGAGAGTGTGTGTGTTTATCTATTTTACTTGCAATATGTCTAGTAATTATTAGTTCTCAACAAATAACTGTCACACTATTATTACTGAAAGCCAGCGCTGCCCCACAGACTTAGAGTCTAGGGGAGGACATAGGATATTTATCTGTGAAACAGTGAGTAAGCAGGGCTTTTTTTTTTTTTCACTTTCTTAAACTGAAAGTCATTTTTCTCATTTTCATTTTCCTGTATCAGTTTGTTTTCCTAAGGATGGATTGCTGGGTAGCTGCATGGTTCTCTTGTAGGCACAGGACTAGAAGTGGAAGATCTAATTATCTTCCCATTTCTTGTTGGCTGACCTTGGCCAAATTCCTTCACTCCTTGAACTCTCCATTTTTTAAATCTGTAAATTGAGAATAATACCATATTTCTTTATTTGTGAAGTCCAAAGAGATCATGAAATACTTGTTTCCTGCAATTTATTATAAAGCATAAGGCTTTATTATGTTATGGTTATTTATGAATGTGTCTTGCTTCTCACACTAGACAGAAAGATTCAGAACATACTGACTTGAACAACCAGTTTTCAAAAGCTATAAGCTAGTGAAGGAAACCCACTATAAAAATTACAGTAGAGCAACTATTATTAGAGAGGCATTTCTAGCCCACCATTTTGTCCACTGAGGCTTATTGCCTTTTTCCACATAAATTGTTTTGATTTTTCCAAAGAAAATCCAACAAAGGAGAAAATGGACTGTTGGTATTATCAGGGAGAATTTCCAACGTCCAGGACTAGGAAGGGCAAACAATCAACAGTAATGACAGGCTCAAGGTACCCTCTTACTGGGGTGAGTTTTGAGTTATGATATTATATGGGGTATATTTATCCTCCTGTTCCCAGAACAACAACAAAAAACCCAAACCAAAACAAAGAAAAAAAGCAACCAATCGCCAACCCACCAAACAATCAACAGCTCCCCTAGTCAATATCAGAGAAGCCAAATATGAGTATTTTTAAGTTGCTGCTCCTTGGATGGCACAGAATTAAATCTCTCTGATGCTTAGGTCAAAAGCCTTCAGTTATGGACAACCACAGTCTAGGACTCTGACAATGTGTGTTTGGTGCCCTCACACTGGGCTCCCAAGAGAAACCAACAATGCTTATTGAGTAACTGTAGTATAGTCCTGTAAAGACTAGGGATGAAGTTTCATTCTTTCTTATTACCACCTCCTGGGATCCTAACAAGGATCCTTATTTGGGGTAATCTAAATCTCAAAGTTGATTAGTTCTTTGGAGTGATATTTTGTTAGGATGTGTAAGGGTTCTCGTTTGAAAAATATAAGCAACAGTTATTTACACATAAGATCTAAGACATCTACAAACAGTATGTTTGCCTCTAGCCACATTGCTCAGGAAAACTATTAACCATTTTTAAATATACAGTTGCCCATGTAAGAAGCCTCTTGATTACAGATTCTGAGAGACTACCCTTGTGACTTTGATTGGGACTCATATTTGAAACCATAGAGTCTTAAAATGCCTTCTAATAAACAGATGTACTGGATTTGTGTACTCCAGTGTATTAGCCCATTCCCACACTGCTAATAAAGACGCACCTGAGACTGGGTAATTTATAAAGGAAAGAGGTTTAATTGACTCACAGTTTGGCAGGGCCTCAGAAACTTATAATCATGATGGAAGGGGAAGCAAACACGTCCTTCTTCACATGGCAGCAGCAAGGAGAAGTGCAGATTGAAGAGGGGGAGAAGTCCCTTATAATACCATCGGATCTCGTGAGAACTCACTATCATGAGAACAGTGTGGAGGTAACCATCCCTGTGATTCAATTACCTCCCACCTGGATCCTCCCATTACACATGGGGATTATGGAAACTACAATTCAAGATGAGATTTGTGTGGGGACACAGCCAAACCATATCACCCAGTTTCAGCTGTTCTGAAAAACATGAAGTCATTCCTCTAAGCTTCCATCCCCAGGCCTTCCAAAGTGAATTTCCTCAAAAATCCTTAGGTTTTAAATTAAGGCACATCATCCCAGACATATTGTCTACTCAGTTCTTGCCACATAATGTGACAACTTCGTTTCTATTTATGTAGATTTCATGAGTAAAAGGACCCAGATGACAATGGTTAAAGAGCATACCTGAAAGATCAGTTTCAACAAAAATGACAGAATGGATTAATATGCAACAAAGGGTAGCTGAACAGCTACTATATGCCCAAGGCAGTGGTGGAGAATTTCACATTATCACACTTTAGCCATCTGTGAAGGAGGCATTATTATTTTTGCTTTACTGATAAGAAATATAAGGATCAAAAAAGGTAACTTTTCCAGTGTTACATTGCTGGTTAATGATGTAGCTAAATTATTAAATTTTATCTTGAATCCACTGTTTCTGGAGGAAATAGTTTTGTTTTCTTTTAAATTTTTTTGCTTTTATTGTGGTTTTCAAGAAGCACCTCAGAGATTCCACCTTGTCCTTTAGGCAGTACTTGAGGGACTTAGATTGATTGCTTCAGGACACTGTGACTAGTGAGAGACATATGCACAACTACTTACATTATGATAAATTTTTCAAATGGAGAGTCTACTTTGTGGCTACTTTCAATCTATATTTTAGAAAACATTTTTTTTTTTGGCTTCTACATATTCCTGTATATATGTTCAGCAGCAGGGCAGATTCTTATAAGAAAGGCAATCATAGCTTAGCTTTTGAACTAATCAGTAAAAAAATTTCAGCTCTAGTCCAAAACACTATCATGATTTAATTGTAGATAAAATCCAGCATGCCTAAATGAGGCTACTTGAAACCCTGATTTTTTTTTTTTTTTTTTTTTTTTAACGTTGTGAGCAGCTGTTTTTTTGGTTAACTGATTGTTTTTGAAAGAAAGTGTATTATCATATGATGAAGAATTTTCTTCAAAAATGGGATAATTTCCTTCAACAGTTCACTAATATATATAATGTTTAGCAAAAGTAGCATCATAGAAAAAGACACTTGTATTTAAAATTCTATTTAAAAGGCTCTGGAGATATTTCCTGCAATATTTAATAAAACTTTGATTTGAAAATTAAACCAACATAGTGTTTGCTTAGTTAAGAGTGCTTTTCTATTTTTGCATAATTTAAGACACTGCAAGAAAAATAGGATTCTTGAATCTAGAAAATAAATTCCTTTCCCTTGAGCCAGTCTCATTTTGGTGGTCAAAGTGCCTTCCTCATTTCCCTTGTGATTGAACACCAAAGGTGCCCTCAAGGTCATCACTCTATGTGGGACATTAAAAGTCACAAGTATATAAATAGAGAGCCAAAATCTTGTCTAAGTGTTTTAGGAAACTTCAGAGTCTTTCAATAGGCTAATTTATCATCATTTCTACTAAGTCTCACCAAATGAAAGAGCACAATGGATGACGATGAGAATCTACAGAAGTGTAAGCCTGGTCTGGGCAAAACGGTGAATTTAGCCAAGTTTATCCTGGGTTCCCCTCCTTTTCCTTTTCCTGCACGCCCTACCCACTGTGATCAGTTACGCAGTTGCCCCAACATTCTTCCACTGAAAAGTCTTACCCTGAGTGAAGCCCAACTTTTCCATCTCCTTTTGTCCAACAGGAATCTTACATGCATTGAATACCTTCAAGTCAGATACTTGACATTGTTTTATCCTCTCAACAACCTCAAAGTAGTGTTAGAGGACATTGTTTCCATTTTATACACAAGGCTTATATATATTAAACAAATTTCCCAACTCATATCAGTAATGATTAGTAGAACTAGTGATATGGACCCAGGTATGTTTGGGTGACATCTCATATGCTTAACACCATAAAATGCTGTTTCCCAGTCTAATTTACTAGTTTAATTTTTCTACTTCTTTAGAGGTCAGCAAAGTGAGAATGACTCACAAACCAGCTCCAGATAAGGTATTAATGGCTGATATCATCAGTGGGAGCACGGAGGAGGGCCACCATTTGTCTGCAAGTATTATAGTTCTTCCTCCTGAGGTCAGCCATTCTTGCCCTTGGGTGATCCTACCCTTGTAATGAGCCTTGATCTCAGGAGGTGAGCTTTTGGCCCTTCACCCAGGAGAAATTTCATCTTCTCACTTGTCCCTTCAAGGGTCCTTATTTGTTGAACATCCTAGCTCAAAATATATTCCTCTCTGATAATCTTCATATGTTATAAGTAGCCTTAAATACCCTAACCAAAGTGATAGAATTGTGTAGAAATTTTAGGTATAGGACAAGGGAAACATTGCTTTTGTCCTGGCTCTCCACCCTGCCTCCCAAGCCCATCTCCTCCCAAAGAAGTGACCTACATCACTTGTGTACAGAGTCAGCCCTTGCATCTTCCTTGAAGTGTCATCAAACCTGATCTCCCTGTATTAATCTTTTCATGCTGTTGATAAAGACATACCTGAGACAGGGTAATTTATAAAGAAAAAGAGGTTTAATGGACTCACAGTTTGACATCACTGGGGAGGCCTCACAATCATGGCAGAAGACAAAGGGAGCAAAGGGACTTCTTAGATGGTGGTGGGCAAGAGAGTAGGAGAGAACTTGTGCGGGGAAACTCCTCTTTATAAAACCATCAGGTCTTGTGAGACTTATTCACTATCATGAGAACAGCATGGGAAAGACCCGCCCCCATGATTCAATTACCTTTCATCGGGTCCCTCCCACAACATATGGGAATTGTGGGAGCTATAATTCTAGATGAGATTTGGGTGGGGACACAGCCAAACCATATCATTCCACCCCTGGCCCCTCCTATACCTCATGTCCTCATATTTCAAAAGCAATCATGCCTTTCCAACAGTCCCTCAAAGTCTTAACTCATTTCAGCATTAACTCAAAAGTCCATAGTCCAAAGTCTCATCTGAGACAAGACAAGTCCCTTTAGCCTATGAGCTTGTAAAATCAAAAGCAAGTTAGTTACTTCTTAGATACAATGGGGGTACAGGCATTGGGTAAATACAGCCATTCCATATAGGAGAAATTGACCAAAATGAATAGGCTACAGGCACCATGCAAGTCTGAAATCCAGTGAAGCAGTCAAATCTTAAAGTTCCAAAATGGTCTCCTTTCACTCTATGTCTCACATCCAGGTCATACTGATATCAGAGGTGGGTTCCCATGGTCTTGGACAGTTCTACCCTTTTGACTTTGCAGGGTACAGCATCCCACCTGGCTGCTTTCACCAGCTGACATTGAGTATCTGTGACTTTTCTAGTCACATGGTGCAAGCTGTTGGTGGATCTACCATTGTGGGGTCTGGAGGACTGTGGCTCTCTTCTCACAGCTCCACTAGGCAGCGCCCCATTGGGGCCTTTGTGTGGGGGCTTCAACCCCACATTTCCCTTCTGCTCTGCCTTAGCAGAGGTTCTCCATGAGGGTCCTGCCCCTGCAGCAAACTTTTACATGGGCATCCAGGCATTTCCACACATCCTCTGAAATCTAGGCAGAGATTCCCAAACCTCAATTCTTGACTTCTATGCACCTGCTGCCAAGGCTTGGGGCTTGCACCTTATGAAGCCATGGCCCAAGCTGTACCTTGGCCCCTTTTAGCCATGGCTAGAGTGGCTGAGATGCAGGAAACCAAGTCCCTAGGCTGCACACAGCAGGGGGGCCCTAGGCCCAGCCCACGAAACCATTTTTTCTTTCTAGTCCTCTGGGCCTGTGATGGGAGGGGCTGCCATCAAGTTGCAAATTTTCTGAACTTTTATGCTGTGTTTCCCTTTTAAAACTGAATGCTTTTAACAGCACCCAAGTTATGTCTTGAATGCTTTGCTCTTAGAAATTTCTTCTGCCAGATACACTAAATCATCTCCTTCAAGTTCAAAGTTTCACAAATCTCTAGGGCAGGGGCAAAATACCACCAGTCACTTTGCTAAAACATAGCAAAAGTCACATTTATTCCAGGTATCAACAAATTCCTTATCTCCATCTGAGACCACCTCAGCCTGGATTTCATTGTCCATATCATTCATTATCAGCATTTTGGTCAAAGCCATTCAATAAGTCTCTAAGAAGTTTCAAACTTTCCTGCATTTTGCTGTCTTCTTCTGAGCCCTCCAAAGTGTTCTAACCTCTGCCTGTTACCCAGAGACGTTGGATGGGGAGGCCTCACAATCATGGTGGAAGATGAAAGAAGAGCAAAGAGACTTTTTACATGGTGGCAGATAAGAGAGAGAGAGAGAGAGAGAGAGAGAGCGCGAGCTTATACAGGCAGGCTCCCCTTTATAGAACCATCAGACCTTGTGAGACTTTTTCACTATCAGGAGAACATTATGGGAAAGACTCTCCCCCATGATTCAATTACCTCCCACTGGGTCCCTCCCATGACATGTGGGAATTGTAGGGGCTACAGTTCAAGATGAGATTTGGGTGGGGACGCAACCAAACCATATACTCACCCAGCATCAGAAATTAAGTAAAGGTAGAAATGTGAATGTGGCAAAGACAGTTAGTATGAGCTAAAGATTTCCTGTGCTTTTCTAAATCACCTCAGTCCCTTGCAGTTAAGTTCAGATGATGTGACCAGATTGGGCCCATAGGCTATGAGTACAAACTAAAATTACTGTTCTTCCCCTATCTCTCACGCCCTGCTTAAGGAAAGGTGGAGAAACCTAGATCCCTGAATTCCCATATGAAGGAGCAAGAGCATGGAAAATTTGTACTATCCACATCAGACTTTACTTGAGAGAGAAAAGCATCTTTGTTTTGTTAAGCCACTGAGATTTTGAGGTTTGTTACCGGAGCCTATCATGTTCTGGAGAACATGGCGATTTTTGTGTGAAATGTCCTCCTTATTCTCAGGTTATCTGCTCTATGAACTGACCTTGCAGAAACAGATGTTATTTGAAGGAAAATCCTGCCTACAAATTTGGAATTTGTTTAAGCTTCACAATGGCAGTCTTTGAAAATGTTCAATCAGTAGTCCAGCTTATATTAATATTTAGGTTATTGAGGCTATTGAGTATTGAGGAACAAAATTAGTTGCAGTCTTAGAGTACAGGTAATAACTGTCATTCACTCATAGATGCTGTGATTTTACCCATTCCTGCAGATAGCTGGCAAAGGCTGATGTTTGACATGTAATGCAGTATTGCAGACACCGCTTTTCCATGTTGAAATGGTGTGGATGATAGAGCTGCTATTTAATGACAGATGCTACTATGGCCTGTAATGGGTAGTTCTGGCTTTGGCACTAGCTTCTCTTCTTTCTCAGGGATTTCCAGGGTTAAAGTAATAGATATTCTCTGTATTATTCTTCCAAAGACAAGAACAAAACAATAGATCACTATAAAGGAAGTTTACAACATTGTTCCCTGGGCCATTTGGCCAGGACATTCCTGTGTGTTTGACAGAAGGTTCTGCCTGCCTCGGAGGCCTCCAAGCTTTGTGTCATGCTCCAAGGAACATGCAGATGGCAAAGATGCCAGATGCCCCAAACACATTTTTCTGGGTTGAAGATGTTTAGAAAATTGCAAGCAATATTTTTTGTGTGTTTTTTTCCTCTTTTTCTCCATTAAGTTTCATCTTAATTATTTTTATTGGTTAAAATTATCTCCTTCTCTCAAATTGGAGATTTCTATTTCTAGAAGTTTTTCCCTTAGGCATTTGGCTTTTTTTCTGTGTCAGTTTTCTCTGTAATAGTTTTAGCCTCATCTCTCCAGGCATGTCTTGTCTTCTATGAGGACAGTTCTATGTTGTCTCAGCAGGGCCAGCTTTTGAACTCATTGCCTTGTTTGCATTGAGGTTTACTGCACCAACATTTGCTGTCTCTTCCTGTTTTGTTTTAAAAAGTATTTTAACATTTTAGTTGCCTCCACTGGGATCCAGTTAGGGCTCCCTCATGTGTGTCTATTCCAGCTGCATTATAACCTCCATCCTCCCCACTCTCAATTGACTCTCAGCTCTAACTCAGGTTAGAACCTGACGTTAACTCACTCAGGTTCCATCTGTTGTGTTTTTGGAGGGAGGCAACTAAAGCAAATCTCAAAGATGGTTGGTCACCTCAGTCTCCAAATTCTGTACAGTAGCTGAGAAGTAGCGTTAGTGTATTTTGGAACCATCTAAACCCTGACTCTTTTGAGGGCTATTCAGGAATGACACTGATGCACATTTTAAAGGTAAGGAATTAACAACTCTTATGAAATGTTATGAAGCCTCTCAAAGGGCTGAACAGACTTGATACCATTCTAAGATGGGGGAGACACTATGTTACTTTCGAATAACACTTTTATCATGCTTTATCCGTATTTCTACACCTTCCTTAGAGTGGTCCATAACCCAGACTCTAAGTTCACAGGGAATGTCTGAAGAAGATAAGTGATAGCTTTCTTGATTTAGCTGTTTTAATCTATTGCTTTAGGACAATATGTTGGGAGATAGACCACAATGATTTATCAAACCTCAGTCAAGAATGGACTACAGTAAAGTCATATGGTAAAGGGGGGATTAGATTCCAAAGGCAGTGAGTAAGTGAAAAATCACATAGAGACAGAATAATTCTTGGAAAGCTTTAAGAAAGATTCTCTGTTGGAAACCAAGATACAGCCAGTTTTCCTTCTGATTTTCAAGCAGATGAGCACCAGATGAAGAGGCTGGCTTGTGTTTTGCAGCCATGCTGTTTCAAAGATATGTGTTTTTGTAAAAAATTATCCAATCACACTGAAGGGAAAAGTGGATTCACCTCTTTCATCTCTGGGGCATTTTCTCATGGAATAGAAGGCAAGCAAGTTTGTCCTCAATTGCAATCTCAATTGCAAACTCAGTTTGTATGCCTAATTTGTATGCCTAACTTTCTGTAACTTAAATACACATGCTGATGTGGCTCCAAGGTAGTTTCTTGAAGAAAGGGTTGTCAGTTCCACTTTGGAGAGATAGGAGGGAGATCCAGAGTCCATCCTGTTAAATGTCAGTAGCACGAATAGCGGAAATGCTATAATGAAGGAATTAAAGAGCATGTCCTCAGTGCAGAGACAAGACTCCCATCTTCTCAATGAATCTTTATTCTTAGAGAAGCTTCTGACATGAGAAGGAATGAGGCTTCTGTGGAGAAAATTTCCAGTTAACTTTACTGGAGTTGAAGCTCTAAGTGGATGAACTGTTAGTACTTGCCAATTCAGGAGGGGAACTGAAGGGAACCCTCTCCTAGTCTGAAGAGCTCAGGCAGGGCTGTGGCTGCCTGAATCCTGGAGGACCCTTGCATCCCACGATGTCAGACTTCCAAGCAGGTTATTGTGAGGAAACACCAGCAGCAACGGGGGATCTCAGCATTGCAATACCTGCTCTGGAAAGATTCTCTTTCTTAGAGTTTTAAAAGTTATTTGGCAAAGTTTTGCTGAAGGAGTGTGCTAATTTTAAGCTACTGTAAGTCACTTTGGAGATTTCCACTGTAGCCAGTAGAATCTTTTTAAGTACTTTCCCTTTCACCCAGAGTAGTTGCAAGTGGCTGTCCTGAGCAACCAAGAAGAGACATTTCTATAGATTTCGGGGTAGGGACTTGAATGAAAGAAACCTGGTCCCCTTGTCCAAGGGCATTTCTGCCATAATGTGGGCAGAGGAAACAGGATGTCTATGAATTATGTCCTCTAGACCTCATCACTGGAGGGTGTACCTGTGAGCCTGCCTCATACACCGAGTTGGGATTCAAGCCCTGACCAGAAGTGACTGCCATTTCTCTGATGAAGAAACTCAAGATACCAATATAGTCAGTGAGCTTTGATTGGTTGACAAATCGGTAGCGTGGTTGCCGTGTGGCCTCTAGGTCACATTTATCTAGTAGTGCCAGGGAGCAAGTTTGTGTGTACAAATTCCATATTCAGGAAAACTCTCCAAATTTAATCATGTATTGGGACACCCCAGATTTGGTTTTGGATTGCTTCTAAACTTGGATGAATAGTGGAGGAGCCACAACAACTCAGTTTTTTTTTTCCTTTGCAAAGTCAGGTGACGGAGAGTGGGCTGGTGGAGAGCAGGTGGGTGTTGGGTGTGGACTAGTCTAAGATGTATTGCTGGGCTAGTATTTTATGAGTCTATGATGGGCAGCTCTCTTTGCGTAGAGTACAAATGAAATGTATTCTGAAACATGTTCTTTAATTAATGGCCCTTGCAGGAGTATTTCTCTGTTGATAACTACAATTCTGTATTTTGGACTTCAGTAAACAAAAAGAGCCATGTGCTCTTTAATAATCTTTGTACTATTTGATTTCTGATGAGCAATGTGGCTCCAGAGCTGGGGTCTGTGAGCTCTTGAGGGCAAATATGTAAATTAACTAGCTGAGGCCAAGTTGCAGAAGAGAGTGAGTAATAGTGACTGAATACTGACCGTGGACCAGGCATTCTATCAATTGCTCTACCTGCTTTGTTTTATTAATGCTAAAAACAAACCTAGGAGTTTGAGAATATTTTGATCTTGTTTAATAAATAGTTGTGGTGAGGCTTAGAGAATAATTTGTCCAAGCTCACAGAGCTAGAAGGTGGCAGGGACAAGATTTGAATGCAAGTTGCTTATTGCTGAGAAGGCTCTTTTAAACATAGTGTGATGGTCTGTTGACTTTTTATGTTTATTCCATTAAACTCATTTCTGCAATGCTTTGGGAAAATTGAAAATATCTTTAAAAGCTACATGTGATAAATATTTTAAAATTGCCATCTAAAAACAAGCATGTAACTTAACCAACCATTAAAAAATTTATATAAACTTGCTGCACAATAAAATGTTGTTCCAATTTTAAATTAAACAGATTAAAATAAATATCCAGTGTAATTCCCAGAACTGTCAGCTACTCACTATCTGTTCAGTCAATTAAACATCATCAGCTATTTGTGTACTCAAGAGTTTTATTGAATTAACCACCAGGCTTTTGGTGTTTTGATTGTTACTACAGATGCCACTGCTTTGCTTCGCTCTGAGAACTGCTGTCAGAAAGAGGCAATCACACACAACTGAACTGGTGGTCTCTTCGGAGAAGAGATTTGTAAATAAATGGAAGACTGGCTTATTACTAATTACTTTTGATAAAGACTGCAGACAGCGAAACTTGCCTCTAACATTCTCACACGTAATCTTTCTCTGCATGCATACGTAAAACCTCAAACAAAAGCCAATGTCAACAACAATATTCCCAGATAGCTTATTTCTTTCACAAAATGTCCAGAAGCCTCGAATAGCTCAGTTTTTCACACCTGAGTTGATACATTTTTTAAGGATGGGTGAAAAGCACTGAAGGGGACAGATCCAGAAAGGTGCGTGTGAGGCTAGAAGGAAGAGTGATGACTTCTTATGTTTGTATTTGCTTTTCCTTCCAAATAGGTTTTGTTTGTGGGGACCTATTTGGGCAACCAAGACGTCTTCTTAGTTTTCATGGTATGGCAAAATACTAAAATTTTCTTACTCCTGAGCAGGAAGAGTTGTCATAAAACACATTAAGGACATTTTTGGTTTTAGTCTACCCTAGTTTAACGTCCTCCTATTACATACCCTAAAAGCCAGCCCCCACCCTCTCCATGGGCTTCAGGATATCACTTCCATCTGTTAAGTTTCTGATCAGGCTTTTGTGAGATAAGACAGAGAAAGCATTCTCAACATGAACCACACTTCCTTATGAATCCGCAATAGCTTAGGAAGACAAGCTTCATGTTCTTAAACTTTATAGATGTGTTTCCCAATCCTCCTCTGTCTTTCCCATTGTTTCAGCTGGCATAAGGCCTCTCCTGTCTTGCCCTGGCTGCTCCTGCACTGATTTTCTCACTGCACTGGCTGGTGAGCGTGTTAACTATCGTGAGAATAAGCTGCTCCCTGTCCTGGCACTGCTTTTTGAAGAAAACATTTCCTTCCCTTGTGCAAGCCAAGGAGTTACTTCCGTGGGGAGAAAGCTGGAGTGCTGATTGGAAACATGCGTTATTGCTGGTTTAAATTTGGCTTATTTGCAACAGACAGAGATTGGGAGAGATAGGAGAATGGGCTTCTCCTGGTCCTGAGGTGGTTCCCACATCTGCTTCATATTAGGTGCACTGTGGAGAAAAGACTTTGAAATTAACTTTAGTTGTGGAATAATAAGGTAGGCTTCTTAGTGTGGGGGATTGTGAATGATTACCCTCCAAAATGAAGGGTTGACGTTTCATCCTCTGGGTACTTTTTCCAGGGTGGTTTGGCACTACATAGAAACTGGAGAGGTGTCCTGCACCCTCTCTGTTCCCAGTGGATGAAGGTGCTATACTACTTCCTCTTCCTCAGAAGCCTAGAGTCTGGCTTTCAGGGCATAGAGTGCACAGCCATCTGGAGTCATCACCTCCACTTCCCTAGTCCTCTGGGACCTATAGCAACCAGGGGTATTCTTGGTGACATGTGCAGATTTGTGTCTACTGGGGATGAGGCAGACCGGCTGCTGGTCTTACCTGTTCTAGAGTCTTCAGGTGCCGCTTTAGAAATAGTCACTGTAGCACAGGTCTGCAAAAAGAAAAGGATATATTTTAAACACTTTTTGACTATTTTTCTCATCATTTCAGATCTCAATCTCTTTTGAGATAAGCCTCATAATCTGAAGAAGACACTCAGACACTCATGAGTAAGTTATTCTCTGTATATTGTCATTTCTCATTGAATTGTTTTTATTTTTCTCTCCTCGTATTGAATGTAAGAGCTGTGACAGCAAAGCTCTTGTTACTGTCTTGTGTTCCCTGGTCCTAAGCAATGTTTGGATATTGTAAGCAATTTGAGATCGAAGGTTAACTAAGTGAATCAAAGAACAAATGAAGGGAAGTCTCTACCAATAAAGGGTACTTCTGGAAGCTACATTAGACCCTTAGATTCTTGACAGAGAGGACAATGGCACTGGGACAAAAGCCCTGGAGTTGCGATAGATCACTCTGACCCCTCTGAGGTCAGCTTAACCAATATCTTGGGATTAGGCAGGAGAAAGACTAGACAGAAGAAATTAGAAGGTCGATGACCTTCCAGCCTACTTTCAATAACCATGATTTGGGGAGCTTTTACATTCATTAGGATCAGCCTCATCAGAGAGCTTCAAAATAGAAACAACAATCATCCATTGTGTGCGGTGTAAGTTTGCAGGCAGAGGCCTCAATTAGTTCTCTTCTTTAATGACCATCTAATTCTGCAGTTCTCTGATTTCCCCTCATTAAAGTACCCCTAGATAGTTGATTTGAGAGTTGTTTTAACTAGTCTTTTTTTATTTTAAGATTCTGATCAGAAAATCACTCAGATTATCCCAGGAAATGAAAGTTTATGGTAAAGACAGATTACATTTTATCATAAGAATTTTTACATTGCTATTTTATATTTGCCCTGCTATAGAGTGAGGAAGGTAACCTCTTCATGCCTCATGAGAGGAGAAGTTGTAATTGAAATCGTTTCTGTTGGTCCTTGTGGAAATGGAAGAGGGAGACAGTCATTCCACATAAGAGAACCCATGACAGGTCCAACCTCTGCCCCCTGAAGACAGGGATGTCTCCAAGCTGTACTTGCATTTCTGAAGCAGTTATGGAGCGAAATCTCACCACAGGGGGCTGTGACTAATCACAACCCTTGTGACTAATAACTCATTTTTAAAAAATATTATCCCAAGGAGAAAACAAAGGGGCCTTTTTGAAAGAATCTGAATAATGTCTGTCTCAAAGAATTCCAAACCTTTTATTTGCTAACTTATAAAAAGTCTAATTAATGTGATGCTAATGATAATCAAGCCTCCCTAATCTTTGAATAAAATTATTTGAAGTTTCTTGAGCTTGCATATAATCCACCATGGCCTCTCCAGCTTCTCTGCTGGTAATGACTGTAGACCTCCAAATCCTATGAGTAATTGACTTACTCTTTTTTCTAATTCAAAAATTCCAGGCATTCAGAGTATCTTATTGGTCTTCCTCATTGAGTTGCAAAAGAACATGGCCTAGATTCCTACTTATGGGCCAAGTGGCCATGTTGTTCACTCATGTTGGCTTTCGTGAGGCTGGCCCTGGAGATGCCTAAACAGACATTTTTCCTCAGATGAAGTCATGCACATGGCAGTGATTCAGAAGCTTGGCGTGTTCAGTACAGGGTAGAATCAGAAACCTGGCTTGTTTAATTCTGTTCATTCTCCCGTATCAACTTATGAAAGAATAACGTGGAAGAATTTAGCTTCTATGGAAGCTGAAAGCAACTTTGGATAGTATTTAGATGACCCTCCACATTTTAAAGATCAGGAATCTGATAAACAAATGTCCTGGCCAAGATCACAAAGGCAGTTAAAGGCAGAACCAAAATAATTCAGGTAGACTCACTCGAAGAGTGATGACATAGCTCTGGCAAACTATCTCTGAAACATTTGCTCCCCATATCTAACCCCTCCCCATTTTCTTTGGTAAAAAGCAGAGTTTAATTTCCAAATAAGTACATTAAAATCATAATTAGAAAACCAAGTTAGAAGGCAATAAATAATCCAGTATTCTGGAAGGTTTTAAAATGTTTGCCTCATCTATTTTGTGAAGTGAAAATAACTTTATCCAAATTGTGGTAATGTTTTTTAACGTTGTTTAGACCCTTAGACTTCTCACTATAAAATTGGATAATATACCCCTGACTGGTTAAATGGAGGAAGAAAAGATGAATATTAGTGGTAAACCCCAAGCTCTCATTTATTTTAGAGAGATACATGAGTTGATAAAAAGAAACAATTTGTAGAACAGAGACGCACAATTCATTGCCTTCAAGTACATAAAACAAATAGAGCCAGGCCAACAAATTTATCTAATGGTGTTTTTAAGGAAACTCATTTTAAGTATTTAATTAATATACTATTTAATATGTTATCTTTTGTGGTCATCAATTTTGCTTTTGGAGTATATATAAAATCATCCAGAAATGGGGATAGGGTAAAACTAACTTCATTCCAGACCTTGTTCTAATGAATAGCAATTTTTAGTATGCTCAGACTTAAAAGTTTATATAGTTTTGAATATTTTGGTTTTAAAATCGTGTATTTTGCTGACAGATCTCAACATGCTTTAATTTAATCATTAGATGAGTGTCATTATTATCTATGGACCACATTTTGCTGATGGGAATCTGAATCTCAGGACAAAGAAGGAAGGGGAGGGTGCTGTTCCCCAAACACTAATTCTAAACTGACTTAGGAGATCATACCCTGCTCTTTCCATTTACTTTTCATTTAGTTCTTCAGGAGTTTGGAATAGAAAAGTGGGAAATAAAATATGATAAGGACAATTTATTATTAGACTGTAGATATTTTAAAGGAAAAGCAGCCCTTTATACTTTTTGACCCTATGATATATATTAAAAATCAGGAAGAACAGCAATGCCCTGAAAATTGATATTTAGGACCTATATGATTCATGACCACTCTAGTTCAGGAACAACTTAATATCTACTGGTAAACCTCTGGAAAACAACAAGGCCAACCCTATCACTTTTTTCCTAGTTGTGGGTTGCTGACTTTTCATCCTTAGTCTTTTAGGAAAATTTAACTTTGTTGAATTTGCTTTGACGGGTTAGCTTGATGTAACTGCATTAAAAAAAATCACAACCAATTTAATCACAAGAAATGGAAGAGGAAAGAATTCCCTAATGGCTGTTGCTGTTACAAAGGTAGTCATAGCAGTTTTAAAAATAGTTTTTTTCTTTTTTTTTTTTTTTTTTTTTGCCATTTCAGACAGTCCAAAAAAGAAAGGGGCCTGCTGAGTATATCACCAGGGAGCTAGAGAATGAGACAAAGAATACCAGTGATACATGCATTAGTTTCTCTTGGGAAACCCAGGCTGTTTTAAGAAGCCATGAGCTTGAGGAACCTTGGTGAAACCACTGAAGAAAAAGCTTATCAATATTAGAGGACATTGTAAAAACTCTTTGGAGATATTTATTTCACCCTATTAGAAAATACTTTATTAGATTGAGTCTACTTTATGTGTAGGGTCAATGGAACCAGTCTCATCCTTCCTTCCCTTGTCCTCTTTAGACAGCCCTCAGGACTGACTCCAACTCGAGTCATTACAGAATATAGTTACGGGAATCTCAAAAGGAATAAAAGCACTAATATCTAACCGTGCTCCCTAATACAGTTTGCATATTTGTCCTCACCTAAATATCATGTTGAATTGTAATCTCCAGTATTACGGGTGGAACCTGATAGGAGGTGATTGGATCATGGGGGTGGATTTCTCATGAATGCGTTAGCTTCCTCCTCTTGGTGCTGTCCTCACAACAGTGAATTCTCACAAGATCTGGTCATTTAAAAGTGTGTGGACCTCCCCCTGAACTTTCTTTCTTGCTTCTGTTTTTACAATATGAAGTGCCTGCTCCTGCTTCACCTTCCACCATGAGTAAAAGCTTCCTGAGGCCTTTCCAGAAGCAGATGCTAGTGATATGTTTTCTATAAAGCCTTCAGAACTGTGAGCCAATTTAATCTCTTTTCTATATACATTACCCAGTCTTAGATATTTCTTTATAAGAATGCAAGAATGGCCTAATATAGAAAATTGGTACAAGGAGTGGGGTATTGCTATAAACATATCTAAAAATGTGGAAGTGACTTTGGAAGTAGGTAACAGGCAGAGGTTGGAAACGTTTGGAGGGCTCAGGAGAAGACAAGAAAATGAGAGAAAGCTTTGATTTTCTTAGAGACTGGTTAAATGGTTGTAACCAAAATGCTGATAGTGATATAGATAGTAATGTCCAGGCTGCTGAGGTCTCAGATGGAAATGAGGAACTCATTGGGAACTGGAGCAAAATTCATGCATGTTATACCTTAGCAAAGAACTTGGCTGCCTTGTGCCCCTGCCCTAGGGATCTGTGGAAGTTTGAGCTTCAGAGTGATGATTTAGGGTATCTGGCAGAAAAACATTTTTAAGCAGCAAAGTGTTCAAAATTTGGACTGGCTGCTTCTAACAGCTCATCCTCAGATGCAGGAACAAATAAATAACTTGAAGTTGAAGTAATATTTTAACAGGAATTAAAATGTGAAGTTTGGAAATTTTGTAGCCTAGTCATGTGGCAAAAGAAGAAAAAACATTTTTAGGACAGGAATTCAAGTAGACCATGGAGAAACCACTTGCTAGATATTTGCATAACTAAAAAGGAGCCAAATACTAATATCCAAGACAATGGGAAAAGACTTCAAAGACATTTCAGGGATCTTCAAGGCAGGCTTTTCCATCAAAAGCCTAGAGGCCTAGGACAGACGAATGGTTTAGTGGGCCAGACCCAGAGTCTTGCTGCCCTGCTCAGTCTCAAGACACTGTTCCTCATATCCCGGCCACTCTGGCTCCATTCTCAGCTCAAAGGGACCCAGGTACAGCTCAAGCTGCAGCACCAGAGAGTGTAAGCCATAAGCCTTGGCAGCTTCCATGTGGTGTTAAGCCTGCAGTGCACAGAGTGCAAGAGTTGAGGCTTGGCAGCCACTGCCTAGATTGTAGAGCATGTATGGAAAAGCCTGGGTGTCCAGGCAGAAGGCTGTTGCAGAGACAGAGCTCTCACAGAGAACCTCTTCTAGGGCAATGCCAAGGGGGAAATGTGGGGTTGGACCTGCCACACAGAGTCTCCACTGGGTCACTGCCTAGTGGAGCTGTGAGAAGGTGGCTACCACTCTCCAGACCTGAGAATGGTAAATCCACCGGCAGCTTGCACCCTGTGCCTGGAAAAGTCATAGGAAGTCAATAACCTGTCAGAGCAGCCTTGGGGCTGAACCTTGCAAAATCTCAGGGATGAAGCTGCCCAAGACTTTGGGATTCTACCCCTTGTAGCGGTGTACCCTGATGTGGGACTTGGAGTCAAAGGAGATTATTTTGGAGATTTAAGACTTAATGACTGCTTTGCTGAATTTTGAGCTTGCGTGGGTCCTGTAGCCCTGTTCTTTTGGCCAATTTATCCCTTTTGGAATGGGAATGTTTACCTAATGCTGCTACCTCTGTTGTATCTTGGGAGTTAATAACTTGTTTGGATTTTACAGGTTGATAGGTGGAAGGAACTCATCTCTAGATGAGACTTTGAATTTTGTACTTGGGACTTTTGAGTTAATGCTGGAATGAGTTAAGACTTTGCGGGTACATTGAGAAGTGATTGTATTTAAAAATGTGAAAAAGACATGAGAGGCAGGGCGTGATGGCTCACACCCGTAATCCCAGCACTTTGGGAAACTGAGGTGGGCAGATCATGAGGTCAGGAGATCGAGACCATCCTGGCTAACATGGTGAAACCCCGTCTCTATTAAAAAATACAAAAAATTAGCTGGGCATGGTGGCACATGCCTGTAGTCCCAGCTACTCGGGAGGCTGAGGCAGGAGAATCGCTTGAACCTGGGAGGTGGAGGTTGCAGTGAGCTGAGATCACACTACTGCACTCCAGCCTAGGTAACAGAGCGAGACTCCATCAAAAAAAAAAAAAAAAAAAAAATGACATGAGATTTGGGAGGGGCTGTGGGCAGAATATGGGTCCTGGTGGGAGGTGACTGGATAATGGAGCTGGATTTCTCATGAATGGTTTAGTACCATCGTCTTGGTGCTGTCCTTGTGTAGTGAGTGAGTTTTCACAAGATCTGATCATTTAAAAGTGTGTGCCACCTCCCCCTACATTCTCTCTCTTGCCCTTGTTTTCATCCTGTGAAGTGCCTGCATCTGCTTTGCCTTCCAACATGAGTAAAAGCTTCCTGAGGCCTTTCCAGAAGCAGATGCCAGCGCTATGCTTCCTGTACAGCCTGCAGAACAATAAACCAATTAAACCCCTTTTCTTTATAAACTACCCAGTCTCAGGTATTTCTTTATAGCAATGCAAGAATGGCCTGATACACTCCCTGATATATCACAGCCTCCACCCCACAGTGAACAAATGCTCTTAATGAAGCATATAGGGTCTTTTTTAAAACCGTCTTTGAGACAATGGATATAACAACAGGTGACACGGTAATAGCAGCTCTGGTGGCCAGAGAATTATTGCTTTCTTCACTTTGTGGCTCTATTGAGCTACCAAAAAATAAGTGAAAAATCACAGGCATATGACTTTGCTCTATAGGAAATGCTCATTATGATTCTGCTGTGGTTAATAAGACCTTTACAAATAATCCACCTTCCTCTATTTCCTTGTTCACATTTTAAAAAATACTATTGAGTGCCAGCTTGTGTGAGACATTATGTTAAGTGGTGTGTAGTAATTGTGAGTTGAGCAACGAGGAGCTCCTTCTTTCCCTTTCTTCAGTTCTTTACTTACATGTACTGTAATACTAAATCCTATCCTGGTCAACCTATTCATAATTACAACTTACGCACACACTTATTATCACTCTTCCCTGCTTTAACTATCTTTAACCCTTACCCACATCTAATATGTGATATATTTTATTTATTTACTACTCGTCTCTCCCACTATAATGTAAATTTCATGAAGCTAGGGATTTTTAGTTTTTGTGTTCACAGACCCAGCATTTTTAAAAAATGCCTGGAAATAGGCACTCAATAAATATTTCTAACCAATCAATTAATGAATGAAGCAATTGGAGGCAAAACATAATAATGAAGTGGCACTAAAGACCCCTCTTGTTTTTTATTTGGATCCATTAATCAGTTCTAATTGCATCTGTTTTTTCAGATTTCTAGACATTTTATCATCTCTTCTCCAAAAATGTCAGGTATGATGGTGCCTGAAGACTTGGTGAAAACACAGTTAATTATATCTATTTTCCTCTGATCTATATCAAACATGCATGGCAATAAAGATCAGATTTTCCTGGAAAAACTTGATAAATTGATAACCATATGCTTCCAAGAGGGCTCCAAAATCATCTGCTAAAATTTATTACTTGGGTTGATACTGCTTATTTTGCTGAGTTCCTGTGAAAAGTATGTGGGATAAAGTTTACAAAAACCTCTTAAATCTGGCATTGGAGATCAAGGAGATGCAGAAGTAGTAGTAAAGGAGACTGAACACAAAATTCCAGAGAAGCAGAGAAAACCAGGCTACAAAAGTGTTCAAGGGCAAGTGATAAACTTTGCTGGTCTAGTTTATAACTCAACTAATGAAGCAATAGTAAGGAGGAGGTTGTTGATGACTTTCATAAAAGAAGCTTCAATAGATTGGTGAGGCAAAACTTTACTGAAATAAATTTAAGATAAAATGAAGTAAATACATATAGGGGACAATTGGTATAGACAATACTTTCATAAACTTTTGTTATAAAGAAAGAAGAGAAATGGAGTGTAAGGTCGTAAAGAGTTTTTTATATTTTTAATGGTTCCCCAAATAATAGCCTGTGGGTATGAGAATGATTCAGTAGAAAAGAAAAAAATTATTGATGTGATTTGTAGAAAAAATGATGTCTGGAGGAATGTTCTTGGATGACAGGAATGGGGTCTAGTGGACAGGTAGCAATATCGACCATAGCTGGAACAGAAAAGAAGCCTCAATATTTCCATCCATGCCCTGGAGGAAGACATTAATAAATATTGCAAATTTGGCAAAAATAGCGGATATACTAGATAATAACGTTGAAATTTAAAATATCTGTCACATATAAATAAAAATAGGGCCAGATAATCTGAAATGTATGGGCTTATAAAAAGGTAACTGAAAATACAGATAATCAAAAGCATGTAACTTGGGAGGGAAATAATTAAGGTTAAATTGTTATAAGATTTGTATAGTTTTTCAAGGTGGATAAAAATTTTTATTAACTTCACACTGTTTAATTATGAAAGTTAAAAATTTTAAGTGCAATCTCTAAAACAAAAAAATAAAGTGTGTATAATAGTCTATTACAGGAAAAATAATGGAATTGCAAATATAAAACAGCTTTATCTACTAGAATAGTAGATAGGGAAGAGCAACCAGATGTTTAAGGGTCTGAAAACAATGGTTAAAGGCATAAAATATATAGTTTTGGTAAGAAAAGTCATTTTCTTTGAAGGACTTAATGCTGAAATTATTTCTTCAATTTGGTAGTTTTTAAATATTTTAAGATCTATCATAAGCAGGGGAAGGGATTAAATGTACTCCTTATTTAATGTTAGAAAGTTGAACCGGCTATGGATATGAGTTTGGGGAGGTGGTTTGGGGGTTTATCGTAAGGACAATATTTATAAGAATGGAATGGCTCCATGTGAGATACTGAGCTCTCCTTCAGAGGTCGTAGGATCATCTATCAGGAAACTTTGGTATGGGTTAGTGAAGCAAAAGTTGGACTAAATGAACTGAATAAACTCTTTGCCAAGTCAAAGATTTTAAAATAATAGTAACGATTTTTAAAAATGTTCTAATCACCTTATAGACATGACTTTATTCAATCTTTGCATCAACATCATCAGATAAGTATTATCCCTGTTTTTGAAGATGCTAAAGTTTAGACGTTTAAGTGCCTTGTTGAGGATATGCAGCTTGTGTGGGGATAGAATTCCAGGAGTGCCTCATTCTAAAGTGGGAGACTTTTCTTTATGCCTCATGGAATTCCAGAATGAGAGTCATCGACTCATTTCTAATCTTGTCAAATCCCCACAAAGAAGTCCTTTCTATCTTATAATAGTGGTGTAAAATATCAAAAGCCAAAATCAGCAAAGGTATATATATACATATATATACACACACACATATATATCTGATATATACATGTATTATATATACATATATTCACACACACGCACACAGAATTTCAGTAAAGACGTTGCTCCTTCTTCTTTTTCAAAAACCTAGAACCTAAAAGAAGCCTTCTTCATGCATAAAAGTAAATTTCCCCAAGTGAATTTTGTCAGTAATTTTTTTAGAACTAATAGTTTCCAGTATACAAAGTGAGCCTTTATTAATTTTTATGTAATTTCTCTTCTTTTGTATTTGGTCCATAGTTAATTGTTCTTCTTTTTCTTTTTTGCATTTGATTCTTTTATAAAGTCTGATGGTGTTGGATATTCTTATACAAATTCTGATGATAAACCTTAATATTGATTTGTCTAATAGGAGAGGCACAGCTTGAACATACTACTACTGAATGAAAATAAGCATAATTTGGAATATTTCTTTTAGTAAATCAGTTGGTGTAAAGTGACATTTCAGAGGGAAGTGGAGAGAAGATGCATGGATAAAAATTATTTTATGCAAAATGAAAATTGAACATATCTCTACTCTGACTTTGCACTAACTTAAAACTCTAAAGACTACTAAATGCTAAAAAGATTCATTGTGATCCTGAACTTGGGAGGACAGAAATGTGACATTCTGATATTCTGACTTGAGATGCACTAATTCCAGGGTATTTTCCACAAACTTGAGCTTGATGGAACTTTCCTGGGAGCAAACTTTCTAGTGAGATTTCCAAGCCAAATTTGATGGCATTTGGTTGAATTGGATGAGCTTCAGAGTAAACACACCAAATCTGAATCTTTGTTTGAATTGACTGAAACCCATTGGGTTCATGTCACTGGTGAAAAATGGCTTTGTTTGGGTGAATAGGTTTTGCTGAGGCTTCTAGTAGCCATCTCATTGCTAAGAAAAGGCATGGAAAATTTTGACCTCAAAAAACAAAAACAAAAACAAATGCAAACAAACGAACAAACAAAAAACAAAAAAACCTGAGGATGTAGAGCAGTGATGTTGGGATCTCATCATCCCTAAAGTTCTTGCTGACATTTTGAATGAGTGTACACTCTGCCCTTCAGTTTTGTAGGGGTTGAATTCCAACTTGGCTAGTTGACTTCTAAGTATGTCATTTTAATTTTTTTAATAACCAATACCTAACAATTACTCTTATTGTGATTGAATTTTAGATCTCCCTTTACCCTGAAAACACAAAACTTATTGTGGGACTGTAGGGATGGTGGCGGGGCTGCTCTTTCCCCTCCCTTCTCACAAACTGAAATTTGGAGGTGTAGCAGGAAGAAAGAGGAGTCCCTCATTGAGTCACAGCCCACTTTGGCTTATTCAGTCATAAAAGGGGTTTCCCAATCTGGAGTGTGTGTGTGTGTGTGTGTGTGTGTGTGTGTTTGGGTCATTGTTTTGGGGATCTCTTCTGAAGAAATATTCACAGAACTTCAAACATGTGTCTCATTAAGACCTATCATAGAGGACTTGTTGTTCTCATCTGCCAGCACAGATGGCTGCGTACCAAGGTGTACCTTTCTTGGAGGGGTGTACCTTTCTTGCTTTATGTAGTAAGGCACAGAAAGCTATGCTAAATAAGAAAAGATAATGTTAAAATATACCTCCCTCACTTTATGCAGGTAAGCAGAGGAACCTACTGTTACATTAGAAAGTTTTGAGACTTCATTTGTCAACGGTCAACTTGCCTCTAAGGTGGAGAAAGTCTACGTGTACAACAAAGTCAAGCAAAGAGAACTGGAGTTGAGATATGGAGGGAGAAGCTCTCTGCATAGAGTTTTGCCTAAATACAGCTCTATCTCTTGATAGTTCAATTACATGAGCTAGTAAACTCACTTCTTTTGCTTAAACTTAGTTCAAGTTGCAGTTTGTCACTTACAACCAAAACCATATAACCTCCACAAGGTTATAAAATAGGTAAGACAGACCCTGAGATACTGATTGCATTTGAATGACTGTGATGGCAGGATATTATATTTATCCACAGTACTAAAACTGGCATCAACAAACCATCACTTAGGATTTCCAAATGACCTTACCTTTGCATTGTTTACAGAAGGTGGTGACTGACTCATGAGTATGACCTGAAGTTCTATGAAATGCCATATACTCAGCACTTCAATATAAATGCATGGATATCATAATGCAATGAGGGGCTACTAAGGTGCCTGATAGCCTTTGGCCATTTTGCAGTTGTTTTGATTGAGGAGATTTCTTTCTTCTTCCTTGATGTACTGTTTCATGACTCCTAGGTACTGTCAGATGCTATATTTCTTGTATTAGTGAATTTTTTTTCCTGAATGAATTATAGTTTTCTGTAACACTCTCCACTTATCCTCTTCTCCCACTCCCCTGTTAGAATGGTTTTTAGGGAAAGATGATGTTTAAATTTTCAGTAGCATTGGAATATTACAAACATGGAATCCTAAGTTAAATCTGACATTCTTCCTCTTAGCTCACTTTTTTATTACAAGCACGTAAGTTAAGAATCCACTATGAGCTTTAATTGAATTTCCTGAGATGTTTTTATGATAACCCTATCCTACAATTAGAATTTTAAAAAAATGATTCCCATAGTTATCTTTACTAGATATGTGTTTATACTCATGGTCACTTTCACCAATTCTTCTGCCAACATGGCAGATTTTCATTCAAGTACCATAAAAATGCGTTTGTTTTAGTGGACAGAATAATGGAATTACTGTATTTTAATGATGTTGTTTTCTTTGTTCAGCATCCAGGCCATTGCTACAATTTTCCAGTCTGGTCATGGCTAAAATGTTTTAGGCACTATTTAGGATGGCTTGACTCCACCATGCTAAAACATGCTGCTAATATTATAAATCCTTGTAACTTTGGAGATTTTTCTCAATGTACAAATACAGAAGCGTGGGATGCATTTTGCTTTTGGTGGTTTCAGAGGGGTGGTCATGCAAGAAATTGTTTTCAAAACAGTCACCCCCACCATCTGTGCTGCAGAAGACAGATTCAAGGGGCTGATAGAGACCCTTGGGCATCGAAAGCAGAAAGAGCTCAGGAAGCCTCTGAGATCACCCACGCTTTGTGAGAAAATCACTGGGCTGGGGGTGGGGTGAGGTGGGGTAGGTTGGGGGAACGGCTTTACAGAACTGACTTTACCTGGTGGGAGGACATGTTCAGGTTTTTAGGATAATGCTTATTTTTGTGGGCTTTGTTTACACAACATGGTTTACTGCTGCCTTACTGGCTAAGTATTAGCTTCCCTTCTCTTTTTAGTGAAAGCTTCATACCTATGCTATTAGGAGGGTCTGTAAGAGGTCCAATTTTTTTAAGACAATAAAGTATCAGTGAGTAAAGAGCATGGAAATGTTGAATTTACAAAGATAGACTGCTTTCTTTAGGAAAAAATAGCCTCCTAATTTCAAACTCTCTCCAGAGGGCTGAGGAAAGCTTTAAATATCCATTCAAAATTCTTCACAGCCAGACATCCCTTTTAAAGGAATTAGGTTACATCAGTTGATGTAATTAACTCAGATTGTTTGGGTGATCCAAATCCCAAAGGCAGCAATACATCTGTGCAACACACACATTTCCTCTTCTGTGCAAAGGCGCCAGTGGTTTCGATTCTGGGTGTGTATTTGAGGGGGTTGAAGAAATGGGGGCAAGAGGAGGAGCTGGTGAAAGGTAATATAGAGAAGAATCATGTACCAAAAATGCTTTTTTTTTTTTTTTTTAAATGCTATCTGATTTCCTTTTAAATCTTTGTTTGAAAAAGGAATATCAGTTTGGGATCTCTTAATAATCAAATATATTAAAACAAACCATCTTTTGTTTCATTAGCCCAGTTATTCATTACTGCTCTTTGGGCATCTGGCCAGCAGTGTAGAGCTGGAGGAAGAGGTATCTTTTAGTCAATCAGTGAACTGGAAGATGTGCCATCTTTTCACCTCTGACTTGCAGGAAGAGGGCTCGCGAATATGTGTTTGTGAAACAAATCCAGTTGCTTTATATTGTATTTGAATATCATCTCCCATAGAATCTTGAAGCTGTAAAGGTATATTTATACTTAAATATTTCCATTTCCAGGTGATGTTGCACCTGACCCATTTCATAGAGTTTTCTGTCTAATTCTTTTAAGAGTTTGAAACTCAGAGAGTCAGAGTATGCTGTCTTTGAAAATCTCTGTCTGATAGACTCTCTTTCAATTATTACAAAGCTTCATCTCCGTAACACTCTATTTCTTGACCAGATTCTACATATGTTGTCCAGTTTGTATTTACTCTTAGTGTCACATCAGTAAATGTGAAATACAATTGTTGCTTTCCTTACATATTAAATCCTTTCTGATATTTTAAAACTGCAGGTCTTCTACAGTGAGAAGAGTTATAACAAGAGGTAGAGATAATGCACTAAATTAATTAAGAACATATATAGATTAAGAGACTTCTGTTGACTATGACTAGATCACCAAAGTTAAAAACGTGATTTTTTTAACAGGACAAATTTCTATTTATATTTTATGTTGCTTAGCTCAGTTCTGCATATTCATTTGTAATAGGAAAACATTATTTTAAGCAAGATAAATAATTGCACAGCTTTTGGTCTTTCATCAAATTCAAGGCTTTTTTTGGTTTTGAGGTACTTTTCTGGAGTAAAAGGGCTTTTTAAAAATCACTATTTTGTCCATGTTCTTAGGAATGTCTGGTAAGAAGATATCTGAGTCTTAGCAAAAGGATATAAAATATAAGTCAATTGCACTTGAAAGAAAACTCCAACCTAAGACTGACCACAGTATTTAGGGGGCTTAGGCGTTTTCAAATAACTGTCTTAGTTTTGGCCCATTTGTCTAGACAACACAAGGGAGAATGCTTTTTTCCATCAATTCTAGGTCTAATTTATACAGTTCTATTCAGCTTTTTTTTCCTCTCTCCCATCCAGTCCAGGGACTTTCCTGATTGGTACTGGTACACTGAATTCACTCTTACCCCTGGAGTTGTTCAATGTTACAGTTGGAAGCCTCTTTAGGGATTAGTCCAGCTCTTACTTTTTAAGAACTTTTGTATTTTATTGTAGTAAGAACATTTAGTATGAAATTAACCTTCAACAGATTTTTAAGTGTACAATACCATATTGATACAATGTGGTACAGCAGATTTCTAGAACTTATTTATTTTAATAACTGAAACTATATATCCATTGGTAAGCAACCTGTCCCTGGCAGCAACAGTCCCTGGCAACCACCATTTTACTCTCTGCTTCTAAGAGTCTATTTTAGATGTCTTATATAAGTAGAATTATACAGTATTTGTCCTGCCCTAACTGGCTTATTTTATTTAGCATAATGTTCCCATGGTTGATCCATGTTGTTGCATATTGCACTATTTTCTTCTTTTTTAAGGCTAATATTCCATTTTATTTATATACCACATTTTCTTTATTCATTCATCTGTTGATAGAAATTTCGATCGTTTCCCTATCTTGCCTATTGTGTATAGTACTGCAATGAATGTAAGAGTGCTAATGTCTCTTGGAGATTTTGATTTCAATTCTTTTCTAAAAATACTCAGAAGTGGGAATGCTGGGTTATATGATAGTCATATTTTTAATTTTTTTGAGGAAACTCTATACTGTTTTTCATAGTGGCTGTACCATTTTGTATTCCCAGCAACAATATACAAGTTTTCCAATTTCTCCGCAGCCTCACGAACACTTGTTAGTCTTGAGTTTTTGATAATAATCATCTTAACGATATCTCATTGTGGTTTTGGCTTACATTCCCCTAATGATTAGTGACATTGAGCATCTTTTCATGTACCTATTGGCCATTTGTATGTCTTTGGAGAAATGTCTATTCAAGTCCTTAATCCACTTTTAAAATTGGGTTCTTAGCTTTTTTGTTTTGTTTTGTTTTGTTTTGTTTTGTTTTTTTGCTATTAATTTGCAGGCGTTCCTTAAATATTTTCGAAATTGACTCCTTATGAAATACATGGTTTGCAAATATTTTCTTCCATTCCATAGGTTGTCTTTTCATATATGACCTTTATTATGTTGAGAAAATTTCCCTCTATTCCTTGTTTATTGAGAGTTTTTATGATGAAAGAGTATTGATTTTTATCAAATGCTTTTTTGCATTTATTGAGATGATCATACAATTTTCATTCTTCATTCTGTTATTCCAGACTGGTCATGGCTAAAATGTTTCAGGCAGTATTTAGGATGGCTTAATTGATCTTTATATGTTGAATCATCTTTGCATTTTAGAAAGAATCCCACTTGGTCATGGTGTATGGTCCTTTTAATGTGCTGTTGAATTTGGTTTGCTAGTAAGTTTTTGAGGATTTTTGCAACTATATTCATCACGGATATTGGCCTATAGTTGGTTTTCTTGCAGTCTCTTATTCTGTTTTTTTGTTTTTGTTTTTGTTTTTTTGAGATGGAGTCTTGCTCTGTTGCCTAGGCTGGGTGCAATCTCGGCTCACTGCAACCTCCACCTCCTGGGTTCAAGACATTCTCCCACCTCAGCCTCCTGAGTAGCTAGGACTACAGGCACACTCCACCATGCCTGGCTAATTTTTGTATTTTTAGTAGAGATGGAGTTTCACCATGTTGGACAGGCTGGTCTCGAACTCCTGACCTCGAGTGATCCGCCTGCCTTGGCGTCCCAAAGTGCAGGGATTACAGGTATGAGCCACTGTGACTGACCCTCCTTGTCTGGTTTTATATAAGGGTAATGCTGGCCTCAAAAATGAGTTTGAAAGTGTTTCCTCCTCTTTAATTTTTTGGAAGAGTTTGAGAAGGATTGGTGTTAATTCTTCTTTAAATGTTTGGTAGAATTCATTGGTGAAGCCAGCTTGTCCTGGGCTTTTCTTTAGTGAAAGGTTTTTGATTCCGATGCAATATTCTTACTAGTTATAGGTCTGTTCAGGTTTTCCACTTCTCCGTGATTCAGTCTCAGTAGGTTGTATCTTTCTAGGTCATTCATTACTTCTAGGTTATCCAATTTGTTGGCATATAATTGTTCACAGTAGCCTCTTATGATTCTTTTTCTTTCTGTGGCATCAGTTGTAGTGTCTCCTCTTGCATTTCTAATTTTATTTGGGTATCATCATATCTTTTTTTCCTCTTACTCTAGCTAACAGTTTGTCAAGTTTGCTTTTCATAAAACCAGCTCTTAGTTTTGTTGATTTTTTTCTATTCACTATTTTGTTTGTTTCTACTCTAATCTTTGTTATTTCCTTCCTTCTGCTAACTTTGGGCTTATTTTATTCTTTTTCTAGTTCCTTCAGGGTGTACCAGTAGATGATTGTTTATTTTAGGTCTTTCTTTTTTAATGTAGGTATTTATCACTATGAACTTTTCTCTTAGTACTGCTTTAGCTGCATCCCCTAAGTTATGGCGAGTTGTATTTCTATTTTCATTTGTCTCAAAATATTTTCTAATTTCCCTCTTGATTTCTTCCTTGACCTATTGGTTGTGCAAAATATGTTGTTTAATTTCCACATATTCATTAATCTTTCAGGTTTTCCTTTGTTATTGATTTCTGGCTTTATTCTTTTGTGGTTGGAAAAGATATTTGGTATAATTTCAGTCTTCTTAAGATTTTTAAGACTTGTTTTGTGACCTAATATATGAACTATCCTGGAAAAAGGTCCATGTGCCTTTGAGAATAATGTATATTCTGCTGGTGTTGAGTGAAATGTTCTGTATATCTCTGTTAGGTCCATTTGGTCTATAGGATTAAGTATTCTTTTCTTGTTGATCTTATGTCTGGATGTTCTGTTTATTATTTAAAGTAGGGTATTGAGGTCTCCTACTATTATTATTATTTTTCTATTTCTACCTTCAGTTCTATCAATGTTTGCTTTGTATATTTAGGAATTCTAATGTTGTGTGTATCATTTTATATTCCTGTATAGATATTTTTTCACTATATAATGTCCTCTTTTTCTCTTGTGACAGTTTTGACTTAAAATCTATTTTGTCTGATGTAAGTATCACCATCCCTGCACTCTTTTGATTATCATTTGCATGAATATCTTTTCCACCCCTTAACTTTCTTAATATAAATTTAAATCTAAAATTAGCTTCTTATAGACAGCATATAGGTAGATTTAAAAAAATACATTCAGCCATTCTATGTCTTTTGATAGGGGAGTTTAATGCATTTATATTAAGAGTAATTACTGACAGGAAAGAATTTACTATTGTTAATTGTTTTCTGTTTGTCCTTGTTTTTGGTTCCTCTTTTCCTTTCTTGTGTTTTCCTTTGTGTTTCATGAAATATTTTATATTAATATATTTGATTTGTTTTTCTTTTTTCTTTTATGTAGCTTCTATAGGTATTTATTTTTTTAAATTTTATTTTGCTTTATTTTACTTTTGAGACAGGGTCTCACTCTGTCACCCAGGCTGGAATGCAGTGGCCCAATCAGCGTTCACTGCAGCTGTGAACTTCTGGGCTCAAGCAATCCTCCTGCCTTAGCCCCCTGAGTAGCTAGGATAGGACTACAGGCACATGCCACTGTGCCTGACTAATTTCATCTCTGAAAGTGCTGAGATTACAGGTGTGAGGCACCATGCCTGGTCAATAGGTATTTTTTGTGATTACCATGGAGCTCACATAAAATATAACAGTTTGTTTTTTAGGCTGATGGAAACTTTAGTTCAATCACCTAGAAGAACTCTACACTTTTACTCCTTCCCCAACGCCTTGTGTTATTGATGTGATATTTATATAGTGTACCCATTAAGATATTTAAATTTATAGTTATTTTTAATACCTTTCTCCTTTATTTACTATACTATAATTAAAAGTGATTTAACAACCATCGCTACAGTAATAAAGTATTCTGTATTTGTCTATATATTTACCTTTATCAGTGTATTGTATAGTTTCTTATGCTGTTATGTCACTGTTTAACATCCTTTGGTTTCAAGTTTAATAACTCCCTTTAGCATTTTTTATAAGGTAGTACTAGTTGTGTTGGACTCCCTTCGTTTTTGTTTGTCTGGAAAAGTCTTTACTTCATTTATGAAGGATGGCTATAGTATTTCTGATTGGCAGTTCTTTTATTTTAACACTTTGAATATCTCATTCTACTCCTTTCTATCCTGCAAAATTTCTGCTGAAAAATTCACTGATAGTCTTATGAGTATTGTCTGGTATGTACATAGTCTTATGAGTATTGTCTTGTATGTAACAAGTCTATTTTCACTTCCTGCTTTCAAAATTCTCTTTGTCTTTGGACAATTTGATTATAATATGACTTGATGTGGATTTCTTTGGGTTCATCTTATGTGGAATCCTTTGGGCTTCCTTGATTTGGATGTCCATTTCCTTCCCTGTATTTCAGAAGTTTTCAGCCATTATTTCTTTGAATAAGCTTTCTGGTGCTGCTGCTGCTTCTCATTCTTGTTCTTGGTGTTATTGTTGTTCTTGTTCTAATTCTTGTTCTTCTTCTTTTTCACATCTCATAATGCATATATTGGTCTGCTTAATAATGTCCCATAAATGCCTTAAGTTTTGTTCATCCTTTTTCTTTTTTTTTTTTTCTTTTCTTTTTTTTTTTTTGAGACGGAGTCTTGCTCTGCCACCCAGGCTGGAGTGCAATGGCTGGATCTCAGCTCACTGCAAGCTCCGCCTCCCGGGTTTACGCCATTCTCCTGCCTCAGCCTCCCGTGTAGCTGGGACTACAGGCGCCCGCCACCTCGCCCGGCTAGTTTTTTGTATTTTTTTAGTAGAGACGGGGTTTCACCGTATTAGCCAGGATGGTCTCGATCTCCTGACCTCGTGATCCGCCCGTCTCGGCCTCCCAAAGTGCTGGGATTACAGGCTTGAGCTACCGCGCCCGGCCTGTTCATCCTTTTTCATTCTTCTCTGTATTTCTCTCCTGATTGGATAATTTCAAATGCCCTTTCTTTGATTTTGAGGATTCTTCTGTTTGCTCTAATCTTCTGTTAAACCCCTATATTGAATTTTTCAGCTCAGTTTTGCATTTTTTTAGCTTTATGATTTCTGTTTGGTTCTTTTGTGTCTCTTTGTTGAAATTCTCACTTTGTTCCTGCGTTAGTCTCCTGAACTCACTGAGTTTTGTTTTTTTTTTGTTTTTTTTTTTTTTTTGAAACGGAGTCTTGCTCTGTCACCCAGGCTGGAGTATAGTGGCACCATCTTGGTTCACTGCAAGCTCCGCCTCCTGAGTTCACGCCATTCTCCTGTCTCAGCCTCCTGAGTAGCTGGGACTACAGGTGCCCACCAGCACGCCCGGCTAATTTTTTGTATTTTTAGTAGGGACGGGGTTTCACTGTGTTAGCCAGGATGGTCTGGATCTCCTGACCTCATGATCCACCCGCCTCGGCCTCCCAAAGTGCTGGGATTACACTGAGTATTTTTAAGATGATTATTTTGAATTTTTATCGGGTAATTCATGTATCTGATATAGAGTCAGATTCTGGAGTTTTATCTTGTGTCTTTGTTTTCCTTGATTCATTGTGTTACTATCTGTACATTAGGAAAAAACTGCCACTTCTCCCAGTCCTTATGGATTGGCCTCATACAGGAGAAGAACTTCACCAACCAACCTAGCCAAAGCCTCTGCGGGCCTCTAAAGCTTTTGTGCTAGTAAAAACCACTGTCTTTGCTCTTAGTGTTCGCCGGACATCAGAGTATACTAGAATCTGTCAGTGCTCCAAGACAGGTGAGACAGAGGCAAATCCCTTGGAAGCACCTGGTAAAGTTGCAGCATTGGATATGGCATCCAATTCCATTTGGAGTTTTTCACCTGTTCACGTTGTGCTGGTCCAGCAGGAGGACATAGTTCAGACTGCATTCTTTATTCTCTGTGGCTCCCAGGAATGTAAAACATGCTCGGTCATATCAACACTCTGAGATAGGTAAGACAGGAGTCAATCACACAGGCAACACTCCAAAAAGTTGAGAGATTGGATATATGGCACAACTCTTTTTTTCCTCAGGGTGAAGCTACAGTTGGGAGTTTCTTCTTGATCATAGGACGCTATGATGAGAGTGGGGACTATGGCAAGGGGGTTGAGTCCAATTTTCATACTGGGTTTGATGTAGTCTAAATGCCTGACCACCCTTACCTGTCACAAAGAAAACTTAAAAATAATAAAACTCAAATAAAAACTTAAACTTTAAAAACTAAAAATAAAAACTTAAAAATAATAAGCATAAAGTAACTAGTTCACATTTGCTTTATATTTGTCTCTGTCATGTCAGGTCTAATGATATAAACAGGTATTATGCCAGAAATTAGTAATGATATAAATAGGTATTTCATCAGAAATTATTAAATTCAAATTCTGTTTTGAAAAATGATATATATATATATATACATATTTCCAGAAAAGTCTTCAAAGCAAAATGTATTCCAACAGTTTGTAATTGCCTTAGTTTCTTTGATTTTATACTTACACACACACACAATTTTTTCCAAATTCTAATTTTGTCTTGGTCAGCTCAAAGAGTAGCTGTTTTATTTTCTAAAAGTGGTGTGGAGATTAAATTTGCCTTAATAGCAGAAATCTTTTAGATGCATAATCAAAACAATAACTTCAAATAAATTAGCTAGGTTGCTACTATAGACTTCCATCTTCAAATTCCACTCTTTGGCCCATGAAGAGCAAACCACTTTGATTATTAAGAACACATATTTGGTTCTGTTTCTTGACACTAGTATCAGTGGATTCTAAAAGTGGCTTTACTTTCTTTCTTTTTAATAGATAGTATGCACACACACATTCACACTTGTGCACTTAGGCTTGCTTTCTAAAATGCTTAGGAGTATACAGGATAAAGCAGGTCAAATAATAAAATTATTTTCTGATTCTATTCTATTAAAAGAATCCAGTAAAGTAGAAATACTACTTAGAAAATTTTCTGTGATAGGCAACTTACTAATTATGAAGGTGTTGCAATTTTGCAGAACTCTGACTTTTAAGAAGTCATTTTTATAATGATCAGAAATCAATCTTCCAATAGACTCTATAGCATTAATGCAAGTTTGCATCTTTGGGTCCATCCAGAATTAGATTAATATGTAACAACTCTTCTAATGTTTAAAGACAAGTGTTTAGTTTACCTCCCCTCTCCAATTCTGTTACCCCTTAAATATTTAGGTTGTGTCTCCATTTCTTTTAACCTCCTTGTCTTAGCTCTGAATGTGTTCCATTACTATATTAAATGGTAGTGCCGGAGTTCAATGTGATCGTACTTGGAAATAATTCTTGAATTTTAAAAATAAAGATTTTAGATAGGTAGGAATTTAAACTTTGCAGTGAAACACTGGTCTCTGGGAGTATGATTTGAAGAGTAGCAATGTTCACACAGACAAGGAAATAATCCTGAACTTGGTGGTGACTAAATTCTGACAGAAGTCCCTACCCTCCTTCATTTTTGCTAGTTTCAGATATGATGTGTGGAAGGGGCAGTGGCACAGACAGCACCATCTTGCTTGACGCCATGGCCACTGCCATCTTACAGAAACCCCACAACTTTGCAGTTGTAAATGATGAGCCAATCATGAATTGGGTGGGCCAGCTGAGAAAAGCAAGAAACGCCATCCAGGCAGATGTGGATCTTGCTTCAATTCTTTCATTCTTTCTCCAGGTTGCAATTTTACTCCTGGCTTTCGCGGATTACTTAGCTCCAGCAGATGAACACTATTTTGGCAGTGCTGAATACTGAATGAAAGCAGAGTAAGGACTAATTTTAAGGGTGCTTCCAAACCATAGAATTGGTGGCAGAATGCCAGCTCCTCTAAATGCCTTTCCAAACTGCTCAAATCAGCAAACCCTTGGCAGTTCCAGTCAAATGAATGTCGCAATTTTCAGGGTACCTGTTATATTAAATCACATGTTGATGGGGAAATAAAGCAGAAACATCACACCACTGTGTAGGGAAAAAATGAAGTCTAGAGCTTTTCTGCCAATAGTAGGCTTTTTTATAAGTGAGAAAGCGTTTTGGGGTTTTATGGTAATTCTATTTAATTGAATATAAACCAAAACAGAATTTTTCAAAGTGTTAGCATGACTTTCTATGTTAGCTCTGAGACTGTTTCTCCTCTGGTACAAGAGAGTCCTGGAGATTATGTTTTCTGCACTTCTAGGCGTAGAAAGCAAATAGATACATAAAACAAATCCCAGAATCCTAGTTAATAATTCAGTAAGCTGGCAGGCAGATTGGCAGGCAGATTATTAACTACAGTGTTACCTTCAAATAAATCAGTAAGTTATCAGCACACTCTCAGATGCGCTAGGCATAATGACATAGCCCAGATTTAACTTATGCTGGGCAATGTGGAGTGGATTTGCGGTATTCAAAGTCATTCTCATTCATCCTTTCTCCCCATGTTCTGAGTAGTCACTGTTCTAACCTGGTTTATTTTTCCTGACTTCTCTCACACACCATTCTTGTTATTTACTCCATAACATGGCCAATATTGTTCCTGCCACCCAGAAAACACCAGCCCTTCTCTATATTTCTGTTTGGTCTTCTTGAGACAGTGGCTTCACTTCACCATTTCCTCACCTCCTGCTCATTCAATCCACAACATGCTCTATTCCCACTACTTTATCACAGCTGCTGTTGCCCAGGGCTCCAAGGCCTAAGTTGCCATTTTTAGGGGACAGTTTCTAGTTCCTTTGGCTTTCTCTCCCTCTCAGGCTATGTTCTCAGGTTCCTGTCTCAGCATCACCTTCTCTACTTAACCTTAAATGTTTGAGTTCCTCATGGGACTGGCATGGACCTGCATCTCATTTTACACACATACCCTAGTGAGTCTCCTTTGCTTGTGTGGCCTCATTTAAACCTATATCCCAGATTCACATTTCCTGACAACAAGTTTTTTTGTTTGTTTGTTTTTGTTTTTGTTTTTTTTTAATTTTCAGCTGCATGGTAGACATCTCTACTTGGTCTCAGTAAATATATCACAAGACTATAACTGAACTCATGGACTTGCGCTGTCAAACTTAATCATCCTGCTGCACTTCTTATTTCAGGGAGTGATACCAGCATCCACCCGCTTGTTCATGCTAGAAATCTTGGAGACAGCCAAGCTTTTCTGAATTCCCTTCATTTTTTTCTCAATACCCATTTTAAAGCTAGAACCTATCCTGATGAACTTTACTGTATAAAAATCTCTTGAATAATCCGCTTCTCCCTATATGGCTACCTCCACCATAATCTAAGCCACTGTCACCTCTTACTAGGTATGCTAGTTTCCTACTGCTGCTAACAAATTACCACAAACTTGGTGGCCTAAAACAACACAAATTTGTTATCTTATGGTTCTAGGGGTCAGTAGTACATGGGTCTAAAAGGGGCTAAAATAACCTTCTACTCTATAAACAAGAAAATAATAAACCAAGATGCAGTAATGCAATTAATCCATAACAGTAGTAATGTATTAGTTTCCTATTGTTGCTGTAATAAATTTCTACACTTAGTGGCTTAAAGCAACACAAATTTATCTTACAGTTCTGAAGATCAGAAATCTAAAATGAGAGTGGTTTGGCCAAGATGGCTGACTAGAAGCAGCTTGTGTGCCCCACTCTCATGGAGAGAATGGAAGAGGCAAGTAAATACAATACCTTCAACTGAGACATCCAGGTACACACATTGGGACTCATCAAGGAAACAGCTCAACCCACAGAGAATGGAGAAAAGCAAAGCAGGATGAGTTCCCACCTGGGAGTGACACAGAGCTAGGGGTACCTCCCCTGCGCAGGGAAGCAGTGAGTGAGCGACCTTGGAGACCTGTGTTTCTCCCATGGATCTTTGCAGACCTTGGATCAGGAGATCCCCTTGTGAACCCACTCAACCAGGGCCTTCAGTCTGACATATAGAGCTAATGGAGTGTCAGCAGAGCAGCCACTCAGGCACTTGTGGAGCCCCAAAAGCCTTAGATACCTTGCAGAACTAGACTCACTGGCTTGGGAGTCCAACCAGCCTCTTGTAGCAGCGCTATACCTCCCTGAGATGGAACTCCTAAGGGGTAGGGCGGGCCGCCATCTGTGTTGTTTTGCAGCCTTAGCCATTGTTGCTTTTGGCCTCTAGGGAGTCTGAGATGACTAGGGACTGGAGCTGTTCCCTGGTACAGTCCAGCAGCTCTAAGGAGAAGCAGTCAGACTGGTTTTTCACGCAGGCGCTGAATCCCATTTCTATTCACTGGGTGGAATCTTGCAACCGGGGTCTCCAATCATTCCCACCGGTGTTTCCCAGGAGACAGCTGTTTCAAACTTCCCTGGTACGAAGCTCCCAAAGGGAGGGGCAAGCTGCCATCTTTGCTGTTTCACAGCCTTAGCCATTCTGACCTTCAGGCTTTGGAGAATCCGAGACGACCAGGGGCTGGAGCAGACCTCCAGCACAGTACAGCTGCTCTACGAAAAAGTGCAGACTGCTCTTTTACATGGGTCCTCAATCCTGTTCCACCTCACTGGGCAGGATCTCCCGACTGGCATCTCAGCCACCTCCTGAAGGTGTGTTTGGCCCAGCAATGGGTCCATACCTCCCTGGGATGGAGCTCTGCAAGGGAGGACCAGGCCACCATCTTTGCTGTTTTGCAGCCTTCACTATTGATAACTTCAGGTACTGGAAAATCCAAGGTGACTAGGTACTGGACCTGACCCCCAGCACACTGCAGTAGCCCTGTGGAAAAGTAGCCAGACTGTTTGTTACATGGATCGCCAATCCTGTATCTTCTCACTGGGTGGGTCCTTCAGATCTCACTCTCCAGCCAACCCACACTGGGGCAAGCCAGTAGAAGCTCTGAAACTCCCTGAGACAGAGCTCCCAGTGGGAGGCATGGGTTGCCATCTTGGCTGTCTTGTAGTCCTCACTCTTGCTGTCTCCAGACTCTGGAAAGTCTGTGAGGACCAGGGGCTGGTCTGGACCCCCAGCAGAGAGCAACCACCTCACAGAAAACTGTCCACATTGTTCTCCATGCAGGTCCTGGTCCTCACTTCTCCTTACTTGGCAGGGCCACCCACCTGGGACTCCAGGACAACCACCTTGCCCCTGCCTGATCATTGCAGTCAGAGGCAGCCCAGCATTTCTCCAAGGAGGAAATTCCAGAGTCAACCCACAACCTCTTCACCACTACAGTTGCAGTGGTACTGACCTAACAGCCCTGAGGCTGCTGGGAAAGAAACAAAGGGTCAAGTCATTACACTGGCACCTCCAGCACACCATAGCCACCATATGGAGATGAGACCAGCCTCTCTTCCCTGAAAGCCCTCATCCCCACTCTTCACCAGGCAATACTCCCAGCTCTTGAATGCAGAACAGTCACTCCATCCATGGCTGAGCATATACACTGGTAGTGGCCCAGAGTGTCCCTGGGGAGAGGCCCCCAGACGCATACAACAGCTCCTCTGCTGATGCTACAGCAACAGTCCTATCCATGTTGCCCTAGGTCGGGGAAGAAACAAAGAGTCTGAGGGTTACACTCGAGCTTGCAGCATGCCACAGTCACCATATGGAGAGGAGACCAAACTCCTCCTGGTGAGCGCTCAACCCCCTGCTCCCAAACAAGTGGAACTCCAAGTTCATGCCAGCAGTGCAGCCACCCAACCCCACTAACTGAACACTCCCAGTATGAATGGCTCTGCATTTCTCAGAGGTGGAGTGCAATGGGCAAATAAAGCCTCTCTGCCACTGCATCTGCAGTGGTACTACCCATGCTACCCTTGGAGTTACAAAGGAGCAAAGACCCTAAGTACTTTATCTACACCTCTCAGAAGCAGCAGTCAACACAATGAGAAGAGGCCACTCCATCTGCCATGGGTACCACCTACCCCCTCTGCTTGTCACCAGGCAGGGAACCCTTGGCTTGGGCCCACAGCATAGACCCCCACATCCTGCTGATTGCTGAGAGATTGCTGACCTGCATTGCTCTGGGGTAGAGCCCCTGGAGACAAGCAAAAGACCCTCAGAACCTCTACTAAGGTCCGTTTCTATGCTGACTCCAAGTTGGGGAGGAAATATAAACCCTGAGATCACCCCAGAGCTGCGGTGGGCAGCCAGAGAGTGCGAAGCCATGATCTATAGCTGGCACCCAAGTGGAAGAGGAGCCCACACTTTCAGAGCATTGAAAGGGAGGATGGCTGCAACTGTGAGGAACTTTAGGGGAGCTACAAGATAGAGCAAAAGCCTATCAAATGACCTCTATGACTAAGTGCCACTAACTAATTCACACTCCAAAGCTTTAACACCAAACGTACCTCACTAATACACTCCCCTGTGAAACCTATGACAAGTCAGCTACAAATAAAGATCCTGCACAAAGCCTCAGCCCTGTGAAACTATCCAGAAAAGAACTATATTGACTGTACTCAATCTACACTGCAATTAAAGGAACACCCACATACAAAGATGAGAAAGAAACAGTGCAAGAACTGACAACTCAAATAGCGAGAGTATCTTATGTCCTCAAAATGATCATATTAGTTCTCCAACAAGGGTTCTTAACCAGGCTAAATTGACTGAAATGACAGAAATAAAATTTAGACTATGAATAGGAATGAAGATCATCAAGATTCAGGAGGATGGCAAAATCCAATCCATCTAAGAATGACAATAAAATGATACAGGAGCTGATAGATGAAATGGCAAGTATAAAAAAAGAACTTAACTGATCTGACAGAGCTAAAACACACACTACAAGAATTTCACAATGCAATGGCAACTATTAACAGCAGAATAGAACAAGCCAATGAAAGAATCTTGGAACTCAAAGACTGGCTCTCTGAAATAAGACAGTCAGGCAAAAATAAAGAAAAAAAGAACAGAAAGAAATGAACAGAATCTCCAAGAAATATGGGATTATGTAAAAAGATCAAATCTATGTAACATTGGCATCCCTGAAAGGGATGGGAAGAAAGCAAATAACTTGAAAAATATGTTTCAGGGTATCATCCATGAAAACTTCTGCAACCTTGCTAGAGAGGACAACAGTCAAATTCAGGAAATACGAAGAATCCCTGCAAGATTCTACACAAGATTATCCCCAAGACACATAATCATCAGATTTTCCAAGGCTGAAATGAAAGGGAGAATGTTAAAGGCAACTAGAAAGAAAGGGCAGGTCACCTATAAAGGGAACTCCATCAAGCTAACAGCAGACTGCTCAGCAGAAACCCTACAAACCAGAAGAGATTGGGGGTATATATTCAACGTTTCTAAAGAAAAAAATCTTTAAGCAACATTCCTAAAGAAAAAATCTTTAACCGAGAATTTCATATCCAGCCAAACTAAGCTTCCTAAGCAAAGGAGAAATAATATCCTTTTCAGATAAGCAAATGCTGAGACAGTTCATTACCACCAGACCCACTTTATAAGAGATCTTGAAATAAGCACTAAGTATGGAAAGGAAAAGCAGTTACCAGCCACTACAAAAACACGCTTAAGTACACAAGCCAGTGACACTATAAAGGAACCATACAAACAAGCTGGCATAATAACCAGCTAACAACACAATGACAGGATCAAATCCACACATATCAATCATAACCTTGAATGTGAAGGAGCTTACTGCTTCATTTAAAAGGTACAGATAAGCTGGATAAAAGAGGAAGACCAAATGGTGTGCTGTCCTCAAGGGATCCATCTCACATGTAATGATACACATAGGCTCAAAATAAAGGGATGGAGGAAAATCTACCAAGCAAATGGGAATCAGAAAAAAGCAGGGATTGCAACCCTAATTTCAGACAAAACAGACTTTAAACTAACAAAGATCAGAAAAGACAAAGAAAGGTATTACACGATGATAAAGAGTTCAATTCAACAAGATTTAACTATCCTAAATATGTATGCACCCAACACAGGAGCATCTAGATTCATAAAGCAAGTTCTTAGAGACCTAGAAAGAGCTTAGACTCTCACACAATAATAGTGGGAGACATCAATACTCAACTGACAGTATTACACAGATCACCAAGGCAGAAAATTAACAGATATTCAGAACCTGAACTCAACGTTAGAGCAAATGGATCTGACAAACCTCTACAGAACGCTTCACCCAACAACCGCAGAATATACATTTTTCTAATTGCCATATGGCACATAACTCAAATAAACCACACAATTAGACATAAAATGCTTCTCAGCAAATTCAAATGAACCTAAATTATACCAAACACACTCTTGGAATACAGCACAGTAAAAATAGAAGTCAAGACTAAAAAAGTTCCTCAAAACCATGCAGTGACATGGAAATTAAACAATATGCTCCTGAATGACTTTGGGGTAAATAATAAAATTAGAGCAGGAATCAAGAAATTCTTTGAAACTAACAAGAACGAAGACAGCATACCAGAATATCTGGGGCACAGGTAAGGTAGTGTTAAGAGGGAAATTTATAGCTCTAAATACCTACCTCGAAAAGTTAGAAAGATCTCAAATTAAAAACCTAACATCACACCTGAAAAAATTTGAGAAGTAACAGCAAATCAACCCCAAAGCTCACAGAAGATAAGACATAATCAAAATCAGAACTGAACTGAAGGAAATCGAGACACACACAAAAATTTAAAAGATCAACAAATCTAGGAGCTGGTGTTTTGAAAAAAAAATTAATAAGGTAGACCACTACCTAGAGTAATACAGAAGAGAAGAGAGAAGATTCAAATAAACACAATTATAAATGACAAAGGGGATGTTACCACTGACCCTACAGATATAAAAATAACCATCAGAAGCTACTAGGAACACCTCTATGCACACAAACTAAAAAACGTAGAAGAGATTGATACATTCCTGGACACATACAACCTCTCAAGACTGAACAAGGAAGAAATTGATTCCCTGAACAGACCAATCATGAGCTCTGAAATTGAATCAGTAATAAACCTACCAACCAAAAAATGCCCAAGACCAAATGGATTCACAGCCAACTTCCACCAGATGTACAAAGAAGAACTGATACCATTCCTACTGAAACCATTCCAAGAAAATGAGGAGGAGGGACTCCTCTCCAATGCATTCTGTAAGTACAGCATCATCCTGACAGCAAAACCTGGCAGAGACACAACAAGAACAAAACAAACTTCAGGTCCATATCCTTAATGAACACTGATAAAAAATTCTCAACAAAATACTTGCAAGCTGAATCCGGCAGCATAATCAAAAGCTAATCCACCATGATCAAGTAGGCTTCATCCCCAGGATGCAAGGCTGATTCAACATACGGAAATTAGTAAATGTGATTCATCACATAAACAGAACTAAAGATGAAAACACGTAATTATCTTAATAGATGCAAAAAAAAGGCTTTTGATAAATTCAACACCCCTTCATGTTACAAACTCTCCATAAATTAGGTATCAAAGGAACATACCTCAAAACAATAAGAGCTATCTATGACAAACCCACTGGCAACATCATATTGAGTGGAGAAAAGCTGAAAACATTTCCCTTTAAACTGGCACAAGACAAGGATGCCCTCTCTCATTACTCCTGTTCAACATAGGTTTGGAAATTTTGCCAGAGCAATCAGGCAAGAGAAAGAAATAAAGGGCATTCAAATAGGAAGAGAGGAAGTCAACTATCCCTGTTTGTAGACAACATGATTCTATATCTAGAAAATTCCACAGTATCAGGCCCAAAGCTCCTTTATCTGATAAACAACTTCAGCAAAGTTTCAAGGTACAAAATTAATGTAGAAAAAATCACTAGCATTTCCATATATCAACAGCCAAACCAACAGCCAAATCAGAAACAGAGTCCTGTTCATAACTGCCACAAAAAGAATAAAATACCAAGAACTACAGCTAACCAGGAAGGTCAAAAATGTCTACAATTAGAATTGTAAAACACTACTTAAAGAAATCAGAGATGACACAAACAAATGGAAAAACATGCTCATGAATAGGAAGAAACCTTACCATTGAAATGGCCATATTACCCAAAGAAATTTACAGATGCAATGCTATTCCTATCAAACAACCAATGACGTTGTTCACAGAATTAGAAAAAACTATTTCAAAATTCATATGGAACCGAAAAAGAGCCTGAATAGCTAAGGCAATCCTAAGCCAAACAAACAAACAAATAAACAAACAAAAAAACCCCAAAAAACCAAAGTTGAGGCATCACGTTACCCAACTTCAAACTATACTACAGGGCTACAGTAACCAAAACAGCATGGTGCTGGCACAAAAATAGACACGTAGACCAATGGAACAGAGAAGAGAACCTAGAAATAAGGCCACACGCCTACAGCCTTCTGATCTTTGACATAGCTGACAAAAACAAGCAATGGAAAAGCATTGCCTATTAAATAAATAATGCTGGGATAACTAGCCATATGCAGAAGACTGGAACAGTACCCCTTTCTTATACCATATACAACAATAAGCTAAAGATGGATTAAAGACTTAAGTGTAAAACCTAAAACTATAAAAGCCCTGGAAGACTACCTCGACAAAACTATTCTGGACATAAGAACTGGCATAGATTGTCACCAAATTTGGGGAAACCTCTTTCAAAATTCTTTCATAGCAGTAAGACTTCTTGTGCAGGGTCTAATCTTAAACATGCTTGCAATTAATAATACACATTAACCTGTTTTCTATAATGTCCTTATTGTAGTAGCATGTTAGGAATTTTATATAAAATTCGTTAATGTCAGAATTTTGGATCAAATCAGCAAAAAACAGAACATTTTTCCAATATATTTATACCATTTCTTTCTCTTCTATAATTAGATTATCAAACAAAGAACCTGCTCATTATTTCTACTTGAAAATTTCCTCTTTTTCTGAATGAATTATTGCTTTTGGTAAAATTTAATTTTTTTCATTACTCTTTGGTTCTTGATGTCAGAATAATTTATATTGCTTTTATTACTCATCTTTATAATTTCAATTTGTTACAAATCTTTAGTTTCCGTAGTCTTTCGATTCTTTAATAAGTAAAATCAGCAATCAAAAATAGTTCCCTTCATAAACATCTACATCAGGAGTCTGTGAAATATTTATTTATTGCCAAATACTTTTGAATCCACTTTTCTGTAACACCCTTGTGTAGTACTTAAGGGAAGAGTTCTCACATGGGGAAACTGAGCCTAAAAGGCATTTCATATCAAATATTTTGTCAGCAGTGGTATAGCTGAGAAAAGAAGTTACATTATTCACATTATTCTTGAATTTTGTCCTTCGTAAGGACAAACTGCCAGAGCATTAACCATTGTCATTATTTAGAGACTTTAGAATTACAGTGCCTACTTCTCATTCTATGGGGCTGATCTAAGATTTGAGAAGTTAACGTAAAAGTACATGTTCTCAGCCAGGCGCAGTGGCTCATGCCTGTAATCCCAGCACTTTGGGAGGCTGAGGTGGGTGGATCACTTGAGGTCAGGAGCTCGAGACCAGCCCGGCCAACATGGTGAAACCCTGTCTCTGCTAATACAAAAATTAGTCAGGCATGGTGGCAGGTGCCTGTAATCCCAGTTACTTGGGATGCTGAGGCAGGACAATCACTTAAACCCAGGAGGCGGAGGTAGAAGTAAGACAAGATCGTGCCACTGCACTCCAGCCTGGGCAACAGAGCGAGACTCCGTCTCAAAAAAAAAATACAAGTTCTCACAGGTCACAGTACAAAGATGATAAATCGGTCTAGGATAAGTTCTAGTTTTGCAGTTTTCTCATTTCATAAAAATATTCAATAAGAAAACATTGATTGAAAGGTTTTCCATGATGTAAAACCTCAATATATTACCCAAGTCTAGGAACAACTATTAAAGATGAAAATTGACTTTTGGATATGGGTAAGTTTCAAGTAAAAAATAATACCAAAAATGGAGATCTGAAATATATATTTTTAATGATTCTAGTTTCTGCTTTTAAAAATTAACTTTAGGGCTACTTGAAAATTTGAGTTCTTTGAGTGTCTCAATTAAAGGAATAATCACAAAATTGTAGTGGAGCAAATATTATTTAATAAAAACAGTAAAGTAAAAACAACTTTAAGTAAATATTACTTGGAAATTTTACTAAACATTACATATTTGTAATAATGTGGTTGATTATTAATTTACAATTAAATGGGAGGGAGAGAAAGAGAGAGAGGGAAAGACACACACACATACATGCACACATGCACAGAGGTAATACACTCATTAAATGTATGCAGGTTTCTACTCCAATTAGGCTGAGACTATTGATCCTCCTTGATGAATGTTAATGGGGTTTAAAATGAATACTTTATTAAATCATTTACTGATATTTGGGGATTTCCACAGAAACTTTAGAAAGAGAAAGCATTCAATGAAATTTCTAGTGTGCATTTTCTGAGAGATTCTTTCAGCACAAAGGGGCTCACAGATACTTTCTCCATGCAATAAGAGGCCCATAGCGGGTTCTCCATAAATGTTCAATGAAGGTATAAATACTATATCTGCTCTCTCTCAACCCCAAGTGTTTTTCAGTTGAACACATGCACACAGAGGGTCTTAATAGCCTTAGCTATTATTATTATTATTATTTACTTTCAGAACAGATCTGTCCCCTATAACTTTTACCAATTGGCCTAAGTTCAAGGCCTTGAGATCAAAAATGGCAAATCTAATCTTTTCTACCCATTCAAATATGAAAAGACAATTTTTGTGACCTCAGACACTTTATGGTCCTTTCACCGTATGGTAACAATGTTTTTGATGATCTAAAGCTTAAAATGCATAGAAGAGTATCCTTGTCATTATTAGATCAAAGCAGGTTTTTTCCCCTGTTCCCTAAATATAGCCAGAGGCAAGCAGATATTGAAGGCAGCCAATTTAGTCTCATGGAAAGAAACTTTTCCTTATTTGCCACCGAAAGCACAAGTATCACCACCACATTTTAAGGAACTTTGAGTCTGTGGGAAATTATATCTTACTAAAGGGAGTTCTGTGTTCTTTCATAGGGTCATGTAATATTTTAATTGGAAATCTGGCAGAGTTGCCTTGTTGAAAAGGTCAGGTGCCTCTGCTTAGCACTTGTATTGTTGTGAAGTGATTTTGAGGTTCTCAACCTGAAGAGATTTGGTTTGCATTGCAGAATGTTCTCAGACTTTGGAAAAGGTTTGCAAATATGTTCTGAATACTTAAAGTTCCCTAGGATAAATTGCCATTGAATTTGTTTGGGTCACTTTGAAAGATGAGTTAATAAAAGAAGGGCTGACTTCCAATCTAGTTAGAGTAACTCATTAAGCCAAGACAGCATGCTATTAGATAATTGCAAATTGTTTAGCCATGATCATTGGATTAAAAACAGAGCAATGTGTTTTTATATACTCGTATGTGAGTAGAATATTGCTTTCATGGAAGTGATCAGTCTAATAGGGCACGTGCGAGAAACATCATGGAAATGCCAGAAATGTAATGGGCACGCACTGAATTTCTCTCTCCCTCCTTAACTCCCTCACCCACTTCCTTGGTTATACAAAAGCAGAAATGTGTTCTCCTGTGCAATATGTTGAGGTCATTAGACCCAGTGACCAGATTAAGTAATTTGTTTAGGTTTCACCTAATGTGGCTATGCAGGATTTGGTGGAAACTTCTCAATGCTTGGTTCTCTCCCACAGAAAGAGCTAGTTGTCGCAAATGTGCAAAAAGACATCTCCTGGATGCAAACGTAAGTGAAGGAAGTTCCTTCCTTTTTTCTAACCACGGTATATGTGTACTTTATACATCCCTAGTAATGGCAGGGTTTAGGTAGAAACATTTGGCCTGGAGCAGCTAGCTTTCCTCCTGAATGATGCCTTAGCAAATGCTGCAGAAAGGAAGAAAGTGCTATGTATAATTTGGGGAACTGGATACACCGTTTTCTGGTAGCTATTCAAACTGGATAAAGGCTGACCTTTCTCTCCACAAACAGGTCAGCACACAGAGTGTTATATTTCTCCTTTATGTCCAGGAACTGCTACTCTTCCTCCCTCATCTTATTCCCGTGACCATGAAATCTAGCACTTTCCATTGAGAACCTTAAACAGCATGAAAAACTTTCCCCAAATCAATGTCCTTCCAGGGTCATAGGTGAATACGCTTCCCAGAGTGCCTGTGGTCCAGAAGCTGCCCTTGTGGCCCTGGGGCAAGCTACCCATGATTATGTTGGAGGGTGGAGCAGATTGACCACAGGTAGTGTTTTGTTGTTAATTCTGCAAGGAGATTCTGAGAGGCTTTACATGTATCTGACAATTACCTAAAATGCTGCTCACTGTAATGATGTGTTGCAAAGTGGAAAATGCTGAGGGGGTCATTTAGCAATCATGTCCTGATAGTATTCTTTCAGCAGATTATAGGTTTCTTCCTTTCTCTTTAAAGCAATGTATAGAAGTAAATATAACAGCTTTTCACAGCAACAGCAAATACATATCCAGATTACAACAGGTCTTTATCAAAATGAAACAATTAGAAAAATTATTTGAGAAGAGATCTTTTTGATGTGTCCCAGGTTTTCAATAACAAACCCAAGAGGGATGTACATGCTAGCTATCTTCCCCATAAATACAGTTTCTGAGCTCTTCAATGTACACAGGTATAGTTCTTATGCTCATACACTTTCCATTATTTCTCACAATTCCTTGTCAAAATTATCTTTGAAAATAAGAGGATATAACTCTGTGAATTTAACACTTAATTGTCATTCAAGGCTGTCCACTTTTATTAGAGATAGATTAAATATTCAAGACTGTCTTCAACTCTGAAAATCAGTAATGCACAAGGATACCAAGCTGAAGTCTGAACTTGCTTGAAAGTGATATCTTCCAAATTTCATCTTAGCTTTTTTTTTGAAAAAAAAGAGATTGATGTTAGAAACTCTTAAAAATGTTTATATTTAAATATACAGTTCTATTTTATTGTTTATGATTTAATCATGCAATCAAATTGAGTTTTGACTACAAAATAAATGTCATTACTATTGGATAAATAATATTATTTTAACTCACTAATATAAATTAAATGTGTGGTCAGATGCCTATCTGGAATCTCTAACTCAATTTTCCTCTTAGTTTAAATCTGTTTTTAAAACAATAAAACATGCCAAGTAGTTTTACTTTCCTTAAATATCATGTAAAAATGTATTTCTATTTTCTGAAACTTGATCAAGCATACTGTGAAAGAACTTTTAATTCCCACTCCTCTTTGGAAGTTAAAGCTCTAAAGATTTCCTTCTTCGTTTGCTGTTTTGGTTTTGTACTGAAATCTCATGGACCATATTATTTACTGAATCAGGTCCTCAGAATAACCCATTGTTTACCAAGGCATGTAAACATGGTTTCTAGTTAATAGGTGCTATTTACTGAAAAGAACCACCGTTTATACAGCACAACACAGTTACAAGAGATGCTTTCTATCATGTGAAGAAAAGTTTCTCACCAGATTATTATGTTTTTCTGATTTTTTTTCTGGATAGTGGGTGGGGAGAATTAGTGTGCTGGAGAAAGATAACAAGTTCAATAGCATAAATGATGTGTGTAAATAGCACAGGATACTTTTATGCTGCCAAACATTCATAGATATTGCGTTATTAAGCTAAAAACTTGTAAACTTTTAAATACAAATTGGCAAAATGTCTAAACAGGCCCTTCTTACATGTATTGATCTAAAGCTACATGGTGAAATATCCAATGTGTTTATTTTTGGTTGTTTTCATGTTAGAATATGATAATTATTATAGTCAACATTTATTGAATACTTATGATGTGTCAGATACTGTTTAAGGGCTCCAGATGCATTATCAATTTATTTACTCGTTGACATGGTTTCACTGTGCCCCCACCCAAATCTCATCTTGAATTGGAGTTCCCATAATCCCCATGTGTTGTGGGAGGGATCAGGTGGAGATAATTGCATCATGGAGTATCTCCCATCCTGTTCTCGTGATAGTGAGTGAGTTCTCATGAGATCTGATGGTTTTATAAGGAGCTTTCCCCTTCACTGGGCACTCATTTGCTCTCCTTGCTGCTGCCATGCATTTGCTTCGGCTTCCCCCATGATTGTAAGTTTCCTGAGGCCTCCCCACCCCTATGGAACTGTGAGTCAGGTAAACATCTTTCCTTTATAAATTACTCAGTCTCACATATTTCTTCATAGCAATGTGAGAACAGACTAATACACTCATACCCAATCTTCCATGCCATCATTTTTAGTCTCATTTGTATGAGGAAATAGGACTTGATAGCCATTTGTATAAAAAAGTAAGAAAGTGTGCTCTCCAATTGTTTAGTATTTGTCTCATCTATTTTTCATTTTTGTCATTCATAAATAAGAACACTTCCTAATGTTTTGTTTGAAATGCTCTTTGATTTGCTGCTTCTATTCCCTCCTCTTGTAAGCTCATTCACTCCCAAAGTCTGCTATCCATGTCAATTACTTCACAGGTATGATCGCTCCTTCACTTTTTTCCCTCCCTTTCCTGCCTCCCATACCCAGCTCAACAGCAGTGCTAGAGCTTCTAATGATACAATGAAAATTTTTACATGGGCACAGCCACTGCTCAGGTCAACTTGATGGTCACCATGGGATAATGTTGCTCTAGTGTTGTCATAGTCTAGGTTTTTAAATGAGAAGATTAAAGTCAAAGTTTTTATACAAAATATCTGACATTAGAATAATGGCTCAAGTTTGGGGAAAATGTCTGTGAACTCCCTCTGCCTCCAAAAACAATATGTCCTTGGGCATACAAAGGCTACAAGTTTGAGGTCTCCATTTGGACTCCAGTCAGCACTTAGCTCAGTGCTCATGCTTATAGGTGTTAATAAACAACAGTTATGCTTCCAATTAGAAAACCTTCAATCTCACAAATTAAAAACCTCAAATATGTAAAGGAAAAGCCATATGGCATTACAAAAGCCACTGACTTCAATAATTAAAAAATTAATTAAGGACAATAAAAGTCTCTATTATAAGTCTTTTTGTTTTTTCATCTTTCTGCTTCTCCAGTCATATTTCTTGTTCTTTTAGGTCATTTAGGAGCATTCTTTAGGGACACTAGAAGTTTAGCTAAGAATTCAGTGGCCATAATTTCAAAGAGAAAAGCAGAGAGAACTAAATATTCAACAATGATGATTCCATTTGCTATGTGGTCCACTCAGAGAAAAATTTCTGAATAAAACAGCAAATTCTTACAGGTATGTCAGTTTGCCCCTGTGGCCTTCAACATCCCTCTGTCAAATGTGATTCTCAGCTGTGCCTAGTATCCTTTAATCTTTCCTTTGATCACATTCAGGAGTCAAAATAGCAAGAAGAATGATATGCAGGGGGAGATTTTTTGTTAATTTTTATCAAGGTTCTTACCCAGAGATTGCTGTCTTTGAGCCCACAGGAGTTCTTTTGCGGCTTATGTCTAAGACTGGATAGGCTAATAGTGTTTGATATTTGCCTTCTCTCTTGGTCAGCTTGGGCTGCTATAGCAGAACATCATAGATTAAGTGGCTTAAACTACAAACATTTATTTCTCACCTTTATGGAAGCTGAAAGTCCAAGATTGAGGTGGCAACAGAGTTGAGTTCTTGGTGAGGGATATTTCCTGGTTTCTAGAAGGCTGCTTTTTTTTGCTGTATCCTCCCATGGAAGGGAGAAGGAGAGAGAGAGAGAGAGAGAGGAGAGAGAGAGAGAGAGAGAGAGAGAGAGAGAGAGAGAGAGAGAGAGAGGATGCTGTGGTCTTTTCATGCTCTTTAAGGGCACCAATCTCATAAAAGGTGCCCCACCTTCATGACCTCCTCTAAACCCAATTACCTCCCAAAGGCTCCACCCATCACACTGGTGATTAGGACCTCAACATAGCATTTTGGGGGTTACAAACATTCAGTCCATAGCACTTTCCATCAGAAAGTAGTAGAGACATTAAACTTAATCAGTGTATGAATTTGGGTGTTACTCAGTTTCTCTTGTGTCTCAGTTTCCTCATTTTTAGAATAGGGATAATAATTTCACACACCTTATAGGTTTTTTGTGAGCATTAAAGAAGTTACTATATGCAAAAAACCCTTGGTGTAGTGGCTGCCACAGGTTAGTATTTGATAAGTGCTGGCTATTATTACCCACAGACCACAGTAAGAATACACCCACCCGGCTAGATACCACACATCAGAAACAGTATCTTCCTTGCTCTTTTTTTGTGTGTTGAGAGCAGCCAAATAACTGAGGTCATGGCAAAATATTGCATTTGGTGGAAAACTCTAAACCGATGTTTGCAAGCTGGGTGGAACTGAAAAAGTGTTCTGTGTTTTGCTGTCCTGGTTAAGTTTGCACTCACATTTACAAGCTATTAGCTCTTTCTCACAGGCTCTGGTCCAAGCAGCTATGTAGAACAATTAGGCAAGTCTTCATCGAGAGTTGCCCACTCAGAGAACATGAATTCCGGGGTGATCATGAGAGATGGTGGGTATGATTCTTTGGGTTGTATCATGAAAGGGTATCCAGGCTGCTGCCTCAAGGCCTTACACTGTGCAGCTTGTGTTCAAATGTTTTTTGCATGTCTAGGGAGTGGGAAGAGGAGAGCAAGAGAGAAAGCTGGATGTTAGAGGAGAGAACAGATGCTAAACATTCTTCAACAGAAGACCCCAGCAAAAGACTTGACACGGCAGTTATTCCTAAGTTATTTAGACTGTCTTGTTAGTATCTAGAAAATAAAAACAATGCTACTGATTTTCAACAGTTTTGATTTCTTTAGCGATTTAATTTTTCTTTGTCATTTACCAAGCAATTCTTCGATATGTGTGCCTCTGATATTTTTTTTTCAAGCTGGAAAATAAAATGGACATTGTGCTTTAAAAAATTTCCTACAAAGACCCTTTGAAGAATAATGAATATCAGAGAAGTGTTCTCTAAAACCTTAAACTTTTAAATGAATACACTAAAAGATGCTATTCCTAAAGAGCCAGTAAGCTCACGATTCTCTGCAATATGCTCATTGCTCTTATCTCTGGAATACAAAACAAAGAATTGAGAAGTTTTTGGTTTTGTTTATTTCTTTCACCTTCGATATAAATGACACTTAGGGAAATCTAATCTGGAATTGATATCACATGTCAAATACAGTTTGAAATGATTTGTTAAATTGTGGTTTAGAGAGAGTCTGAGGTGACATTGTTCTTCAGCATATAGTCTAAGTTGGTGAGGCCAGTGGTGGGAAAAAGAATGAATTTTTCTTTAATAAAAGAATGCATTATTCTTTAATATCCTTTAATAAAAATTACAGCTTTCTGGCTAGGGAAACGTTCCAGATTAAAGTACACTAAACTGAGGCAGGAGAATTGCTTGAACCAGGGAGGTGGAGGTTGCAGTGAGTCGAGATCATGCCACTGCACTCTAGCCTGGACGACAGAGCAAGACTCCGTCCCAAAAATGTAAAAAAAGGACACTAAAGAGATTGGACTAAGGAGATATGGTAATATGAAATGCTAGACTAGATGCTGTAGTAGAAGAAAAAATACTATAAAGGACATTATTGGGTCAATTTAGAAAATTGGAAAAGGACAGCCAATTAAAGGATAGTATCAATAATGTACAATTACAGTACAGCTTATAGCTGTACAGTTCTTGTAAGAGCATATCCTTATTCTTAAAAAAACACGTTGAAGTATTTAAAGGTAAAGACCCATGATGTATGCAACTTACATTCAAATGATGTAGAAAAACTATTGCATCTATTTTTATAGATGTGCATATATAAAAATGTATGTAAAGCACACATATAAATACACACACATATGTACATGTGCATGTGTATATGTGTGTATATGAATATCAGTAAGTGTTCTCTAAAATCTTAAACTTTTAAATGAATATACTAAAGGATGCCATTCCTAAAGAGTCTCAGCAAGCTCACAAAGGCTTCCATAAAGGTGAGAAAAAAAATGGCCTTTCTGTGTGTGTGTGTGTGTGTGTGTGTTTTAAGTTCCAGGGTACGTGTGCAGGATATGTAAGTTTGTTACATAGGTAAATATGTGCCATGGTGGTTTGCTGTACCTATCAACCCATTACCTAGGTATTAAGCCCAGCATGCATTACCTATTTTTTCTAATGTTCTCCCTCTCCTATCCCACTTCCCAACAGGCCCTAGTGTGTATTGTTCTCTTCCTCGTATCCATATGTTCTCGTTGTTCAGTTCCCACTTATAAGGGGAAATATGCGGTGTTTGGTTTTGTGTTCCTGCCTTAGTTTGCTGAGCATAGTGGCTTCTAGCTCCATCCATGTCCCTGCAAAGGACATAATCTCATTCCTTTTTATGGCTGTATAGTATTCCATGGTGTATATGTACCACATTTTCTTAATCCAGTCTATCAATTATGGGCATTTGGGTTGATTCCATGTCTTTGTTATTGTGAATAGTGCTGTAGTGAAAGTATGCGTTTATGTATCTTTTTAAATTTTTATTTATTTTTATTTTTTGAGATGGAGTTTCACTCTTGTTGCCCAGGCTGGAGTGCAATGACACGATCTTGGCTCACCACAACCTCCGCCTCCCAGGTTCAAGTGATTTTCCTGCCTCAGTCTCCCAAGTAGCTGGGATTACAGGCATGCACCACCACGCCCGGCTAATTTTGTATTTTTAGTAGAGATGGGGTTTCTCCATGTTGGTCAAGCTGGTCTTGGACTCTTGACCTCAAGTGATCTGCCCACCTTGGCCTCCCAAGCGTGTATGTTTCTTTGTAATACAATGATTTCTTTTCCTTTGTGTATATGTCCAGTAATGGGATTAGTTGGTTAAATAGTATTTCTGGTTCTAGATCTTTGAGGAATTGCCACACTGTCTTCCACAATGGTTGAACTAATTTACATTCCCACCAATAGTGTAAAAGCATTCCTATTTCTCCACAACCTCACCAGCATCTGTTGTTTCTTGACTTTTTAATAATCATAATTCAAACTGGCATGAGATGGTATCTCATTTGGGTTTTGATTTGCATTTTTCTAGTGATCAGTGGTGTTGAGCTTTATTTCATATGTTTTTTGGCCACATGAATGTCTTCTTTTGAGAAGTGTCTGTTCATGTTCTTTGCCCACATTTTACTGGGCTTGTTTTTTTCTTGTAAATTTGTTTAAGTTCCTTGTAGATTCTGGATATTAGACCTTTGTCAGAGGAATAGATTGCAAACATTTTCTCCCACTCTGTAGGTTGCTTGTTCACTCTGATGATACTTCCTTTTGCTGTGCAGAAGCTCTTTAGTATAATTAGATTCCATATGTCAATTTTTGCTTTTGTTGCAATTGCTTTTGGTGATTACGTCATGAAATCTTTGTTCGCACCTATGTCCTGAGTGGTATTGCCTCAATTTTCTTCTAGAATTTTTACAGTTTGGGGTTTTACACTTAGGTAATCCATCTTGAATTAATTTTTGTATAAGGTTTAAGGAAAGGGTCCAGTTTCCATTTTCTGCATATGGCTAGCCAGTTTTAACACCATTTATTGAATAAGAAATCCTTTCCCCATTGCTTGTTTTTGTCAGGTTTGTTGAAGATCAGATGGTTGTAGATATGTGGTCTTATTTCTGAATTCTCTATTTTGTTCCATTGGTCTATGTGTCTGTTTTTGTACCAGTGCCATGCTGTTTTGGTTACTGTAGCCTTGTAGCATAGTTTGAAATCTGGTAGCATGATGCCTCCAGCTTTGTTCTTTTTGCTTACGATTGTCTTGGCTATGGCTATATGCGGTTTTTTTTTTGTTTGTTTCATATGAATTTTAAAATAGTTTTTTTCTAATTCTAAGAAGAATGTCAATGATAGTTTAATGGGAATACCATTGAATCTATAAATTACTTTGGGCAGTATGGCCATTTTCATGATACTGATTCTTCCTATCCATAAGCATGGAATGTTTTTACATTTGTTTGTGTCCTCTCTGATTTCCTCAAGCAGTGGTTTGTAGTTCTTCTTGAAGAGGTCCTTCACTTTTCTTGTTAGCTCTATTCCTAGGTATTTTATTCTCTTTGTAGCAATTGTGAATGGGAGTTCATTCATGATTTTGTTCTCTGCTTGACTGTTTTTGGTGTACAGGAACACCTGTGACTTTTGCACATTGATTTTGTATCCTGAGACTTTGCTGAAGTTGCTTATCAGCTTAAGAAACTTTTGGGCTGACACCTGCAGTTTTCTAGATACAGGATCATGACATCTGCAAACAAAGACAATTTGACTTCCTCTCTTCCTATTTGAAAACCTTTTATTTCTTTCTCTTGCCTGACTGTTCATTTCTTTCTCTTGCCTGACTGTTCTGGTTTGAACTTCCAATACTACGCTGAGTAGGAGTGGTGAGAGATGGCATTCTTGTCTTGTGCCAGGTTTCAAGAAGAATGCTTCCAGCTCTTGCCCATTCAGTAAATTGGCTGTGGGTTTGTCATAAATGGCTTTTATTATTTTGAGGTATATTCCTTCAATACCTAGTTTATTGAGAGCTTATAACATGAAAGGATGTTGAATTTTATCAAAGGCCTTTTCTGTGTCTATTGAGATAATCATGTGGTTTTGCCTTTAGATCTGTTTATGTGATGAATTATATTTATTGATTTGCATATGGTGAACCAGCCTTGCATCCTGAGGATGAAGCCAACTTGATTGTGGTGGATAAGCTTTTTGATGTGCTGCTGTATTCAGTTTGCTAGTATTTTATTGAGAATTTTTGCAGCGATGTTCATCAGGGATGTTGGCCTGAAGTTTTTGTTGTTGTTGTTCTGTCTCTGCCAGGTTTTGGCATCAGGATGATGCTGGCCTCTTAAATGAGTTAGGGAGAAGTCCCATCTTTTTGATTGTTTGGAATAGTTTCAGAAGTAAGGGTATCAGCTCCTCTTTGTACTTCTGTTAGAATTCAGCTGTAAATCCATCTGGTTGTGGGCTGTTTTTGTTGTTGTTGTTGGTTGGTAGTATATTTATTACTGCCTCAATTTCAGAACTTGTTATTGGTCTATTCAGGTATTCAACTTTTTCCTGGTTTGGTCTTGGGAGGGTGTATGTGTCCAGGAATTTATCCATTTATTCTAGACTTTTTAGTTTATTTCCATAGAGGTGTTTACAGTATTCTCTAGTGGTTGTTTGTATTTCTATGGGGACAGTGGTGATATCCTCTTTATCATTTTTTATTGTGTCTGTTTGATTCTTCTCTATTTTCTTCCTTATTAGTCTAGCTAGCAGTCTGTCTGTTTTATTATTTTTTTCAAAAAACCAGCTCTTGTATTCACTGATTTTTTTGAAGGGTTTTTCATGCCCCTCTCTTCTTCAGTTCTGCTCTGAGCTTGGTTATTTCTGGTCTTCTGCTAGCTTTGAGGTTTGTTTGCTCTTTGTTCTCTAGTGTTTTAGTTTTGATGTTAGGGTGTCAATTTGAGATCTTTCTAGCTTTTTGATGTGGGCATTTAGTGCTATAAATTTTCCTCTTAAAACTGCTTTAGCTGTGTCACAGAGATTCTGGTACATTGTTTTTTTTTTTTTTTGTTCTCATTGGTTTCCAAGAACTTCTTGATTTCTGCCTTAATTTCACTATTTTCCCAGGAGTCATTCAGAAGCAAGTTGTTCAGTTTCCATGTAGTTGTGTGCTTTTGAATGAGTTTCTTAATATTGAATTCTAATTTGATTGTGCTGTGGTCTGAGAGACTATTTGTTATAATTTCAGTTCTTTCACATTTGCTGAGGGGTGATTTACTTCCAATTACGTGATTAGTTTTAGAGTAGTGCCATAAGGTGCTGAGAAAAATGTATATTCTGTTGTTTTGGGGTGGAGAGTTCTGTAGCTATCTGTCAGGTCCACTTGACCTGGAGCTGAGTTCAAGTCCTAAATATCCTTGATAATTTTCTGTCTTAATGATCTGTCTAATATTGACATTGGGATGTTAAAGTCTCCCACTATTACTGTGTGGGAGTCTAAGTCTCTTTGTAGGTCTTTAAGAACTTGTTTTATGAATCTGGGTGCTCTTGTATTGGGTGCATATATACTTAGGATATATATATGCATATATATTAGGATAGTTAGCTCTTCTTGTTGAATTGACCACTTTACCATTGTGTAATGCCCTTCTTGGTCTCTTTTGATCTTTGTTGATTTAAAGTCTATTTTGTCAGAAACTAGGATTGCAACCCCTGCTGTTCTCTGTTTTCCATTTTCTTGGTAAACTTTCCTCCATCCTTTTATTTTGAGCCTATGTGTGTCTTTGCACATGAGGTGGCTCCTTAGAAGATAACATACTGATGAGTCTTGGCTCTTGCCATTCTGTGTCTATCAATTGAGGCATTTAGCCCATTTACAGTTAAGGTTAGTATTGTTATGTGTGAATTTGATTCTGTCATCATGATGCTAGCTGGTTATTTTGCAGACTTGTTAATTGTTGGGAACAGGCCCCCAAATCTGGCCATAAGCTCTCCCCAAAACCGGCCATGAACAAAATCTCTGCAGCACTGTGACATGTTCATGATGGCCTTGACACCCATGTTGAAGGTTGTTGGTTTACCGGAATGAGGGCAAGGAACACCTGGCCCACCTAGGGCGGGAAAACTGCTGAAAGGCATTCCTAAACCACAAACAATAGCATGAGCGATCTGTGCCTTAAGGACATGTTCCTGCTGCAGATAACTAGCCAGAGTCCATCCCTTTGTTTCAGCCCATCCCTTTGTTTCCCTGTAAGGAATATTTTTAGATAATCTATAATCTATAGAAACAATGCTTATCACTGCCTTGCTGTCAATAAATATGTGGGTAAATCTCTGTTTGTGGCTCTCAGCTCTGAAGGCAGTCAGCCCCCTGATTTCCCACTCCACTATATTTCCATGTGTGTGTCTTTAATTCCTCTAGCGCCACTGGGTTAGAGTCTCCACGACTGAGCTGGTCTCAGCAGTTAATGTAGTTACTTCATAGTGTCACTAGTCTGTGTGTTCCTCTCTAAACTGGTTATTCTGATTAACAGCTTCTATGTTTTATCATGGCTCTTAGCTTCTTTTCAATGAGTTAGAACATACTTCTTTAGCTCAGTGAAGTTCATTATTACCCATCTTCTGAGGCCTACTTCTGTCAATTCATTTATCGTAGCTTCAGCCCAGTTTTGTGCCCTTGCTGGAGATGTTTTGTGATCATTTGGAGGAGAAGAGGTACTCTGACTTTTTGAGTTTTCAGTATTTTTTAAAATTGATTCTTTCTCATCTTCATGAGTTTATCTGCCTTTGATCTTTGAGGCTGCTGATCTTTGGATGGGGTTTTTGTGGAGTCTTTTTAGTTGATGTTGTTGCTTTCTGTTTTTCTTTTAGTAGTCAGGCCCCTCTACCATAGGGCTGCTGCGGTTTGCTGGGGGTCCACTCCAGACCCTATTCACCTGGATTTCTCCTGCCACTGGAGGTATCACCAGTGGAGGCTGCAGAACAGCAAAGATGGTGCCTCTTCTTTCTCTGGGAGCTCTGTCCCAGTAGGGTACCAACCTGATGCTGGCTGGAACACTCCTGTATGAGGTGTCTGGAGACCTCTTATTGGGAAGTCTTACCCAATCAGGAGGAGCAGGATCAGGAACCCACTTAAATAAGCAGTCTGGCTGCCCCTTGGCAGAGTGGGTGTGCAGTGCTGAAGGAAATCCCCCTTGTCCAGGCTTCCCTGACTCTCCAGAGGCCCCTCTCATCCCCTGACTGGGGATGCTGAAATTCCTGTAGGGGACCTTCCCTAGTGAGGAGGAATGGATCAGGGTCCAGCTTAAAGAAGCAGTCTGGCCATGAACTGTCCCAGCACTGTGCTGTGCTGTGGGGGAATTGCTCCCAGTCCAAACTGCCCAGTCTCACTGGCACCAGTGGCAGGGGAAAACAGCCAACTGGAGCTACGGTGATGGTAGCCACCCCTACACCCCCAGAACTCAGTGTTCTTGGGCAGTCTCCAGCCTGCTGTGCTGCCTGGCGGGGGTTTCAAGCCAGTGAGTTTCGCTTGTAGGGTTCCATGGGAGTGGGGCCCGCTGAGTGAGGCTGCTTGGTTCCCTGGCGTCAGCCTCCTTTCCGTGGGAGTGGATGGATCTCCTGCCTCACCAAGCTCCTGGAGCTGGAACATGCAAAAATTCCTGCAGCTCGGTGCCTGCCCTGAGCAGCACCCACCTGAGAAGCCACCATAAGTCTGCACAGCTCTTATGCTTTGGATCCAAGGCCCTGGTTGCATGGGCTCATGAGGGGACCTCCTGATCCGTGGGTTGCAAAGATCTGCTAGAAAAGCATGACTTTCAGGGAGGGGGTAGCACAATCCCTTAACACCTCCCTTGGGTGGGAGAGGGAGCTCTCTTTGCCCCATGCAGCTCCCAGGTGGGCTCTCACCCCACCCTGCTTTTCCTCACTCTCTGTGGTTGGCACCAACCACCTAGTCAGTCCCAATGAGAGAATCTTGGTACCTAATTGAAGATGTAGCATTCACTAGCCATTTTAATTCTCCGTGGGAGCTGCAAAGTGGAGCTGTTTCTATTAGGCAGTGTTGGCTGCTCCCCAACATACACAGTTGACCCTTAAACTACATGGGTTTGAACTGTGCAGGTCCACTAATATGCAAATTTTCTTGCTCCTCTCCCACCCCTGAAACAGCAAGAGGAATTTCTTCTCCTCTTCCTCCTCCTCCTCAGCTTATTCAATGTGGAGAGAATGAAAATAAAGACATTTATTAACATCTACTTCTACTTAATTATAGTAAATATATTTTCTCTTATTTATGATCTTCTTAATCACATAAAATTTTCTCTTCTCTAGCTTACTTTATTGTAAGAATACAGCATACAGTATACGAAATATGTATAGTTGATGTTATTGTTAAGGCTTTTGGTCAATTGTAGGTTATTAGTAGTTAAGTTTTGGGGGAGCCAAAAGTTATATGTGGATTTTTGACTGTGTGGGGTTCTGTGCCCCTAACCTCCAGGTTGTTCAAGGGTCAACTGTATACACACACACACACACGAAGAGAGAAAGAGAGTGAGCATAAAAATAAGGCAAATTTGCCGGGCGCGGTGGCTCAAGCCTGTAATCCCAGCACTTTGGGAGGCCGAGACGGGCGGATCACGAGGTTGGGAGATCGAGACCATCCTGGCTAACACGGTGAAACCCCGTCTCTATTAAGAAATACAAAAAACTAGCCGGGCGAGGTGGCGGGCGCCTGTAGTCCCAGCTACTCGGGAGGCTGAGGCCGGAGAATGGCGTAAACCCGGGAGGCAGAGCTTGCAGTGAGCTGAGATCCGGCCACTGCACTCCAGCCTGGGTGACAGAGCGAGACTCCGTCTCAAAAAAAAAAAAAAAAAAAAAAAGGCAAATTTACAATGTTATTAATTAGTACATCTGGGCTAAGGACATACAGGTCTTCTGTACATTATTATTAATTCTTGGAACTTTTCTCTGCGTTAAATTATTTCCAAATAAAAAGTAGAAAACAACAGCAACAACCAAAAACAAGTTAGACTTTCTAATTTTCAGCATCATGTTATTTGGGTGGTTTTGGGGATGGTATACTTCACTACATCATAAGCAAGTTGTTTAAGGAAATATTACAGGCAGAAGGCAAACTTCAATTAACACTCTAAACCTGGGCCCTCCAAACAGGCAAAAATACATGGGTCGTGTTTACAAGTTGACCGAAGACATACTGTGGTAACAAAGCTGACAGAGTCTTGAATGAGAGCCAGTGGGGCCTCTAAGCAGAGGGGCTTCCTGTGCAGGGACTGTGGGTCTTCCTAGATGTCACTAACAAGCATAAGGCAGAGGCTAGGGAGACACATAAAGGGAATGGAAGGTGAAAGGAAGAGAAACAGAGGAGGAACACAGAGAGAGAAAACAGGAGAGAATTTTAAAAAGTAGCAACTATTCCTTGAGGGTTTACAATGTGCCGACTTTCTTTTTGGCCAATTTACTTGCATTTAATCCCCTCCCCTCACTCCTAGTAACCTTACAAGGCTCTTATTATTGTTTCCACACACACACACAAACAACAACAACAACAACAAAAAACCTGGGACTCAGAGAAGCATCTATGCCAGTTAGTCAGTAGTAGAGCTAATATTTAAACCAAAGCCAATATTTAATATTTAAGCATCTATGCCAGTTAGGCAGTAGTAGAGCTAATATTCAAGGTCTGTCTGACCTCAAAACTATTAACCACTACATTATATGCACCCCACCCCGATCCAATGTCTTTGTGGGGAAAGGTAAACAAGGAGTCCTAACGGTTCTCTCAAAGGCCTGTTGGCAGCTCCTTGGCTGGGCCATTGGTGTCAATATGTTAAGAACACTCACCTTGGCTTTGGCTGTTTCAGCATTAAAATCACTGGAAGTCAATAAAAAACTACATGGCATATCCCAGGCAGAAGCGTCTTAGATTGCCTAGGCCCTTAAGCCAAAAGAAGCAATTCCATTTCTCATGTGGCCCCATGTAGTTCCAACTCCCTTTCCTTCCTTGCTATATAGACATGCACTGTGGGGTGTAAAAAGTTATTTAAGGGCCAAATACTACAGTACAGATGGAAAACCCTTGCCTCATGCAGAAGCAGCTGTGGAGTCCTTGGTATTATTCTTTCTCCTTAGACTGTCCGTTAAAGAAGCCAAGTGAAAATGTACTCTCTGGCATGACAGGCAGATTGTTTAAAGAGCTGCACACATCACAGAAGTATTAACTTGTCTACATTGACCTTTGATAGGTCAATAGTAGCTTTCTAGGTAGAGGCAATGATACTCATTTATAAGATGGAGATCTTCAACTTTCAGGTTCTATTTTTCCTACTCCCCAAACATAAAACAAAATTGCGATTCAGCCTGTCTCCTACCATAGTTATGGCCTATGAGTTCATTTCTCTTTTTCAAAAACCAGGATGCACACATTTAAGAGGACTATTACTTTTCAAAGACTGTTAATCCTGCCTTCTTTTCAAAGCTAAAGCAAAGCTCGTTATGCCCAAAGTGCAGACTGAAAAAAAGAGAATTGGTCAAACTAGCTGTTGTAAGGTATGTAGCCCATTAAAAATTATCTTGCTAATAAGAAGTAGTTACAATTTCTTTGGTCTTAGTTTTCTTGCTGTTTTTCTATTTGCCAGATTTTAGATCCTTGTGTATCGATAATATATCTCATATATCTAAATGAAATCTTTCTCAAAGAACCAAAGGATTATTACTACTAATCCCCAGTGTAGACCCTAAATGCCAATTAGTTTGTCTTTGGTTTTTCATTTGTTGATTGATTGGTTAAGTTTTTATTTATTTGTTTTTCTTTGTTGTTAGTGCAAAAATCAAACAAATAGTATAACTAACTAATTAATTAATTTTAAAATGTACTGAATGCTTATTCTGGGTTATATATGGTGACACCATGATTTACTTCCTCCCCCAGAAACTCTCATAGTCTGAAAGGAGAGACAGAGAATAGACAAACACCACAGTAATATAAGTAGTTATGGCTCTACCTTTAAGGTTAGCTACTCCTTCTCCTTCATTTCAGTGAAAATATCTTCCTAATGGAAAACAAACACCCAAAAGCAAACTCTCCCTCTGAAGGTATGCTTCTGATGAGAAAGGGGATTTGGGAGTCAGAGAAGAAAACTGACTTGATGTATGACATGTTCTTCCAGGCTTGTGGTAAGGCATGGACCAAGGAGTCTGTGGTCAGAAGCTGAGGATGGAGTCACTTCTTGTCTGGAGCAGCAAAGCTCTTGGAAAATGGTTGCAATCAAAATCAATCAAAATTAGGGTGCAGGTAGAGCATTGGAACATTCATTTTAAGCCAATAGAATAAGAAGGACAAGGAATAAATACCTCTGAGAGCTTTATGAGAGATTTTGTTCCAGTCTTCCTTGAGTGCAGAGCAATAGGAGTGATGAAAGGAGAAGTCTAGTTTTCGAGCTACAGTTTTCATTTTCAGAGTTAGAGTAACTGAACTATAAAGAAAAGTGAAACAGCCAATTTTTGCTCCCATAGACGGCAAAAATTGGCTGTGTTTTACGTTTTTTAATAGTTCAGTTACTCTATGGAAACCTGACTAGTTTGACAAAGCAAAGAGTAATTGTCTACATATTTATTTCATGTGGAGAAGTATTATTCGGAACACTTGCTAGAACTTCTTCACACAGGTCTCTGTTTGAGTCATATGTGGAAATGTGACTTTCATGTATAGTTCATCAGCCAGAATAAAGGTGCTTTTTGACTTCTTAAAAGATGGTTGTGTGTGGAGATGAGAGGAAAAAATTATTAGTTGTAATTTTGGTTAATTTGAATTTAAATGGTAGAATCATGAACTGAATTTAGAGGATACTTCAGCCAATGTTTACTGAGAAATTCACCAGATGTTATGTGATTATAGGTGAGCACACGTGTAGAGGACTTTAAACACTAGTTAAAGTCTGAATCCAAAATTATTCTGTAACATGTTTAATTTGTCTTTAAAAGACTCTTAAAACTAAAGAATAATAATGTTTGGGAGGTAAACTTATCAAGGTCCAATCAGTGAAGCCAGATCTACATGAAGCCCCAAATCAACTTCTTCCTGGTGGGGTTTTAGAATTGTCTTAAATGACAGGAAAAATTGTCCATAACTGCGAGTAGAAGTAGTCATTAAGACAGGCACAAACACCACCAAATAGACCACTTTTAAACTTAAATATGTTTCATTATTGGGCACTATAGTAAACTAGAACTAAACTTGAACTGAACAACAGTGAGAGCACTTAAATTTACCAGAAAGTTCACTTTCTGAGAAACTCCTTCCCTTCTCTATTCTCTCATACTTCAACACCTTATATCAGAGACATTACAGAAAGCAAACTAAGAAAATATGCGTCACACCAGACTCAACCATACATGGAAAGTAAGGTGTGGCTGCGAAAGTTTGCAGGTTTGTAGCCATCCTGAACATATCTGTGCTATTCAGCCAGTCACTTGGATATCTTTGAGTCCATGAAGGACATTTAACAAGATCTAACTTGTCCTCTGGTCAGGGCCAGGGGACTCTGGCCACAGTGTGTCTTGAGCATTCCTCTTTCTTCCTTTGCCCTAATGTCCTCCCCACAAGTAAGCATGGTCTTTTGCTACTGGGGTCTCGACAATGGAAAATGATCCCATGCCTTTTCGTAAATTTTTCTTTTGCAATCATTTTATTTACAGAACATTTGCAAAGACAGTCCAAGAATCTCTGTATCCCCTTCATCTGGCTTTCCCTGACCTTTGCCATTCTGTGTATTGCTATTTCATTATGGTTGGTATTTATATTTCTCTAATGACTAATTATGTTGAACATCCTCTCATGTGCTTATTGCCACCTAGATACCCTTTTTTAGTGAAACTTCTGCTCAGAAATACATCCCAGTTTTAAAAATTAGGTTATTTGTTATTATTGAGTTTTCAGAGTTCTCTATATATTCTGGATATAAGTCAGTTATCATGCAGCTATTTTCTCCCAGTGAGTGGTGCTTTTTCTTTTTGTATATATGAGTTTTGGTCTGATGTATCTCTACTATCTGAAGAATTTCTTTTAACTAGAAATTATAGAAATTCTGTTACAGAGTACATCTGCAGGTGATGAATTCCATCAGCTTTTATTTGTTTGGGAGAGCCTTTATTTCTTCCTCAGTTCTAAAGTTATTTTCACAGGTTATAGAATTCTGGGTTGATGGTTCACCCTGACCCAGGCCTCTCCTTTCCTCCCCCAGCACTCTAAAGATGTCTTTCCATTGTCTTCTGGTTTACATGATTTCTGATGAGAAATCTGCTGTAATGCTTCCTTCTTTTCTTCCTTCCTAATTCCTTCTTTTCTGCTTGCTTTCAAAATTTTATGTTTGTCTTTTATTTTCAGCAGTTTGGGGGTGTGTGTGTGTGTGTGTGTGTTTGTATTTATCTTGCTTGGTTTTCTATGACCATCACGTACTTGTGTTTGGTGTTTGCCATTAATTTGGGGAAATTCTTGAACTTTTTCTTCAAATATTTCTTCTGCCCTTTTCTTTCTTCTCCTTTTTGGGATTCCAATTGTGTGTATATTACAAATATCTTTGTTCCACAGCTCTTGAGTATTTTTGTTGTTTTCTTTTTCTCACTTTTGTTTCCCTTTGTGTTACAATCTCAGTACTTTCTGTTGATTTATTTTTAACTGATGCTTTCATTGGTAGAGTTTAGTTTGCTGATGAGTCTATCAAAATCATCCTTTAGCTCTGTTCATGTGCTTTTCATGTTGAACATTTTCATTAGAGTCTTTCTTATCTCTCTGATTAAATTACTCATCTGATCTTGCATGTATCTCACTTTTTTCTTTAGAGCGTTTAACATATTATCATTATTTTGAAATTTTCTTTCAGATAGTTCATATTGCTGTGTTTTAGCAAGGTCTGGTTCTGATGGCTGCTTTGCTTTGTGTGTTCTTTCTTTCCTATTTGCATACCTCTTAATATTTTTTGAAGGCTGGATAACTTGTATAGGACAAAGGAGACTGAGGTAAATAGTTTTTATGCCTGAAAATGGGCATATCTTTCCTTCTGTTGGGTCTTTAACTTGGGAATTTGAGTTGGTTTAGTTAAGGGTGGAGCTAAGTTTGATCTTTGATGTTGCTGTGGTTACCTTCGATGCGCCAGATGCTTCCTCTTCCTCTCCTTCTCCTCCTTCTCATCCTCGTTCTCATCCTTATCTTCCTCCTTCTCCTCCTCCTCCCCCTTATTATTCTTGTTTCTTTCTTTCTTTCTTTTTTTTTTTGTGGTGAGGTACTACCACAAACAAGTTTCGTGATTGAAGAATGTTTTAAAACAAAAGGTATTTCTAAAAGGAATTGAAAGAAAAATTTCTTAGTGATGCCTTATGTTTAAGGTGGTGATTCATTATCCAGAGCAATGTCTGTTTGGTCCTGCACCCTAAGTCTTTCCTCTCTGCTTTGCCTCACAGTGGATCTAATTTGCACATTATTGCTCCTTCAATGTCCTTCCCCCTGCAGTGTTCTTATTGCTATTTAAACTTATTTTCTTGGATGACAGTGGAAGAGAGCATTCTCTGTTGTTATAATTTTCAGGTTTAGGTAGAATTTTAGGAGTGTGGCTTTCTTGATGCTTCTTCTCCTTCCCTGGCTGTTGTTTTTGGCACACTGTGTATTTCTGCCCCTAGCACAAGATTCGACTTTTTTCTCTTTTGTTTTTTCTTCTCTCAGCTACAAAGAATTTTTACCTATGCCTTAAGGGCAAGAGTGATTTTTGCTCCTCCCTACCCATCTCTTTTCCTTTCCCCCACCCATATAGACTTTTTTCAATAGAGGAGACAGACAAAATACTCTGGTGAAGTTTCCTGTTTCTCTCATATGGCTGCTGTTTTTCCCCGGGTTTGCCTCACAATTAAGACTTTCCGTTTCTGTGAGCTGCTGGTGGGGTTTGCAGGGAAAGAGGGGCAGGAGGGTATGAACTCTTTACATTTCTGTGTCTCTTAGTGGTCTCCTGCTGTCCTCCCAGTCTTGCTTTGGCCTTCATGAATTCACCAATTATTTGAGTCAGAATCTGATTGATGTTCAGTTACTTTTGATCTAGGTAAGAGAGTGCTCATATCACCTATCTGCCAGCAGGCAACTGTTTTTCCTAAAATTTTGAGCCAGTTATTTGTTTGCAAACTCTGTTCTCTGATGGGTTCAAAAAGTGTTATGGATTTAAATCTAGTTTAGCTCATTTTCATTGTAAGATTAATAGTAATATTCCTTGCAGCTAACATTGTCAGATAAAATGCAGTATATTCAATTACATTTGATTTTCAGATAAACAATGAATAATGTCTTAGTGTAAGTATATTCCATACAAAATTTAAGTTTAAATGGGTGTTCTATATTTTTATTTCCTATATCTGGCAACCCTACTTTGAGCTCCCTATATCTTAGTGTTAAAGTTCCCATTATTATTATTTCTTCTTTCTCCTTCTTCTCCTCCTCCTCCTCCTCCTCCTTCTTCCTCCTCCTCCTCCTCCTCCTCCTCCTCCTCTTTATTCTTCTTCTTCGGCTTCCTCTTCCTCTCCTTCTCATACTCATCCTCATCCTTATCTTCCTCCTTCTCCTCCTCCTCCCCCTTATTCTTCTTCTTTCTTTCTTTCTTTTGTGGTGAAGTACTACCACAAACAAGTTTCATGATTAAAGAATGTTTTAAAACAAAAGGTATTTTTAAAAGGAATTGAAAGAAAAATATAATAGTAAACACAAAGGAATCAAGTAATGGTGATATTTGGTGTTTCAATGAAGAGTGTATTTTTTAACTTGAATGTTTTTTATCTCTCTGCTGCTCTCTCACGCATACTATATAAGCTGGACTGAAATTTAGCTTTAGTGATCAGTTTCATTTTTTCATTTATTCATTAATGATGTGATTTTTCCTACTTTGGGATCATGGAGTTCTGTGACAACTGTGGGTAGTGACGAATATTCTTCTGAGAAAAATTTGTATAACACTTTCACTTATGATTTCAGAGGTTCACATATCTTGTAAAGACCTTTTATAAAACCTTAGATGAGGCAGAGAGGGAAGAATTATTGAATGTTGCCTCAGCCTATTAATGTCATGTCAAATATACAGAGTGGTGTCATATATTATGGAATGTGAGACAGCATACTGATTGTTAGGAGACTGGGACAAATCTGTTTTGGTCAAGGAGATACTTATTTTAGAAACAGCTTAATTTAACCATTTTCTGCAAGAGATAATGATCCATTTGCATTTTTATTTATTTATGTGTTTGACATAGCTATCCACTGCACACAGCAGCAGTTTTTTTCTGGATTTCCAAAGTATAGTAGGCATACTGTGAAGCTAAACTTGGATGATCTATCAGAACAGACAGACCTGTATTATTTTCAATTGTGTTTCCTATTCTGGACATTTTTCAAAGTTATGAATTTCCATATGCACCACAAACATATCTCTCCCCTTTCCATATATTATAGTATACTCAAATACAGTGGCTGAGTCATTGGGACAAAAGAATTTCATAGGAACACAAAGATGGTAGCTTCATTCCATAGTTCTTTAAGTTCCTTGTTCTAAACAGGAGTTGGAAAGATAAAGCTGGCAGACTAGCATTGTCTATGGCTGTTTCATACTTAAAGGACAGAAATGAGCTATTGTGACAGAGACTCTGTGGTTCACAAGCCATATTTGATATATGGCCCTTTAAGAGAGAGTTTGCTGACTTCTCTTTTAGACAAAATACAAAGAAAGATAAGAAAAGAACAAATTAATACATGACCACAGGCTGTTGTGTGACTCATTTAGTTTCCACAGCAAGCTTGTTGCTATGTGAAAATTGCTTATTTATACTTAAATTCTTTAGAAGGCCCCAAGTTGCCCCGAGATGCTCAGAAGCAATTTGAATAGCCTCTTTAGGCTAGTTTGGAAAATCTCCTCAATTCTCCCTTCTATTTTCATCCCTCATTAGTTTTGGGATAAATATCAAGTACAGTTGAGAGCCAATCAGCTTGAGTTTTGGGATAAAAAATGAGCAGAGTTGAGATAGAGAATTAGAAGTTCTATTTCAGCATGAGATCAGGAAGGAAAAGAGAGAACACTATGTAATCCAAGAATAAATGCATTTTATTTGGTGGTCTCTTTTATCATTATTGAAAATTTTGCCAGTGATTTTAAAAGGAAACAAATTTTCTTTTTAAATTAGAAAATCCTGAGAGAGCATTACATTTTTCATTTTAAAAAATAGATCTATAGAATTTCTTGAAAGGTCAGTTGTAAAATGCTCTTTCTCACTGACACATACAGACATACACAGACACAGACACAAAGACACACACACATACACACACACACACACACACACCCCTTTTGTAAAAATTTTTATCTGGATTCTGGGGCAAAGACCATGGGGTTAACATTTGGAATTTGGCCTTCTTTCTGTAGAGAGCTGTCAGGTATTACATAAGCTCTACAGAGACCAGTTTTGTTTGAGAAACTGAAATAGGCTGCACATCTTGGAGTCTAGGTGCAGTTGACCAGATAGCTAATCCCAGCAGTAATCAAAAGTATTCTTTTATTTATATTTTTGTAAAAATAACAAAAGGATTAACTGGGAGTTAAACCTGCACCATGGAATTAACTTAAACAAATACATTTGCTAGGGGTTCTCAATTGTTATGCTGTATATGATAAACGGATACCCTGCAAACATTTCAGGTTGGGCCACTAAATTTCGATCCAAGTGTACAGTGTATCTGAGTTGTGTTAGTGTGTATATGCTGTTGTGGCAACGTCTGTCAGAGGAAATGTCGGGCTGAACAGGTTTTGTGTCGGTAGGGTAAGAAATCCTATGAATAAGAGATAAGAGACATCGTATTGTACTAAAAAGCCAAAGAAAGTATATATGTTTACTAGAATTTGCTAGAAATTTCATTCTTCAATATATAAGAAACAAAGAACCATCAATACCTTAAAATGCCTTAGCTTGGGTTTCTACCCCTTAACCAAAAACAGTCAAACAAAGGGTTGAGTGGCAGTTTATTTTGCAAAATGACTTCTTTGAGAGGAGGTTAACAGGTAGGAGGGAAAGCCAGTGAAGAATAGATAACTGAGTTAATCACTGCTGTCAGTAACTGGTGCGTGATGTGTGCAACCTATATTTCAGAACTGTCCATCTGCGAGACCAAAGAGAAACCATGTTTCTACTGCCTCCTACCCTTCACTGGTCAAGAGTTGCCCCACCAGGTGGTAACCCTTTCATAGCTGCAGGTTTGCACATATGTAATGCTGAGCAAGTTCCCACAGGAGCCCCAGACCAGTGGTGTCAGAAAGTTCAGAATACAAAGTGAGCAATTCACAGTATGTACAGTTAAGGAGAGGTGCTGTCAGATTATACCTGGGAGAAGCTGGTTGCCATAGCAACAGCTGGACTACAAGGTGTACTGTGAGGATATTAGGTAGGAACCAGAAGTGTGCATTAGAGTTATTTATTGCTGTGTAACAAATTACCCCAAAACATAATGGCTTGAAACAATAGCATTGATTATCTCCATTTCTGCAGGCCAGGAATTCAGGTGGGGCTTAGCTGAGTCCTCTGTTTCTGTCACAGGCTGCATGAGGGTCCCAGGTATAGTTAGAGTCATCTCAAGCCTCCACTTGGGAAATACCTGCTTCCAAGCTTACTCACATGGTTGTTGGTAGAATTCAGTTCCTTGTGAACTGGATTGGGTTGTTGCTAGTCCTTGTGATACCATATGATATGACAAGGTGAAACATTGGAAAGTACATACTTATAAAAATAGTCTCTCACTCCCTGTCTACTTTCTTAATTTTGGTGGTCTAGTTGCTGCTAAAAATAGTCTGAAAGACATTTATAGTCTACGTTGTGATGCTCTAGGGGTTTCCTCTCTGTACAGGCCACATTCTAGGTATTTCCTGAAGATGCTACTCCCTCTTTCTGAAATGCCTTTTCCTTCCTGTTTACTAAATAAACTCTGATTTATCCTTTAAAGTCCATCCCCAAAGCACCACCTCTATGAAGCACTTCTGACTCCCCAGGCTTCATCCTCAGACCTACTTGGAAATGTGTCTTCTATGGCTTTTATCCCATGTTTTCCAACTCTTCCATTTCTCTCCTACTGGATGGTGAGCACAAGAGTCCTGTATTTATTCTGAATGTTTCCTCTGCAATTGTAGAGCACATATTTTCAGATGTTTGTAAGTTTGTTTATGCTTCTATGTCTTTGTGTGCTATGTTTAGAGCTATTTAGCTCTGGTGATAGAATCAAAACTGACTCACAAATTACAAATATAACAGAATAAATATTTTCCTATCCTTTCAAATTGTCTTTGTTGCTGGATTTATTATCTAGAATTTGAAATATATTTCTGGAAGTAAATTTGCATAATCAGAGAGTAAAGGAGGAAAAAAAATGGCAAAACATAAAACCAAGTTGGTCTAGTGGATAATCCCCCAAGGGTGGTTTCAACATCTTGCTATCCTCTGAAAATTTCTTTTCATTTAACAATTCTGAATATGTATATGTAAATATATATAGTTAATATATAGCTAATTTCCTTGTGAGAAGCTGAAGGCATAAAAGACGGAGATGGATTCTGTTTCACTAAACCAAAGCTGACAGCTCTGGTCTGATCCCAGAATCTTAAACGCTACAAAGAGAGAGAAAAAACCTGCAACTCAAACCATGAATGAGTTTGCCAAGTTACACGTTAACAGCAAGCTCCACTAGGTTTATAAACTGCCCAAAGTTGGAACATACTGGACTCAGTTTTATTCTTAGGCTGTTCACACTTCAATATCATGTTTTAGAATAATCCAAAATATCATGCTTAAGAAAAGCAAAAATGGCCTACGTAGTAGACCACTGGAAAATAAGATCTCCTAAATGACACCAGGGTGTCCATGTTTTAATTACATTCTACCCAGGGAATAACAAATGCTTCAAAGACAGCAAATAGAAACCCAGAAATAGTGTCCACCCTAAATGTTAAGTAGATATTCTACTAGGCTAAATTGATTTTTGCTTAAACTGTAAAATCAGAATTGCTAACTTTTAGGACTTCTCACATGTGAGGACAGAAGGCAGCTTGCACTGTTTTACATTTTAAGATTTAACAAAGCTTCCAATGTAAAGCAACGTATCTAATTTAGCCAATGGCTGCCAGTGCTAGACCCTAGTTAACAAAGCCCTAATGCAGAGAACTTTCAATCAAGACAAAGCATGAATTAAAGGAAAATGAAGCAAATTCTCATTAACAGCTAAGTGCCAATAAAAATAAAAAACCAAAATGAAATTTAATCAGAAGGAAATTGTATGCCTAAAAAAATCACCAGGAAAAAATGGACTATCTGCTAAATCATATTGTCATTTCTTTAGATTCAGCTCTCCATTAGGAATGAAAAATAGTGCAATTATACTAAAAGTTGTTTTGGACAATCTTAGTACCTGTGCTTGTTATTTTCTGCATACCAACCACCTTCCTAAATCAGATTCATTCTCCTCTGTTCCCTGCCCTACTTCGGGCTACAAGACACTGACCCCTAAGCACTCTATGACCTGGGCTCCTTGATGAATGACCTTGGCCAATGATAAGCAGCAGCAGGATAAAAGAGGGTGTTATGGGGCATTTTTTTCCTAAATGCTGTCTGCTTTGGAATGGGTTTTCTGGTATTGGGTGTACTCTTTCACCACTAGTGGTCCTTCCAGATGGACTCCCCCTCCATGGCTCTTTCTCTCATTGGGCCTCAGCAATGTTAATGCCTCTCCTGCCCCTTTAAGCCTAGGCATAGTAATGGTTTCCTATTGATAGTTCCTAGGGGATTCAAACATCTTTTTTCAATTTCCAGTTGCTAGTTTCTAGGGAAATCCAAACATCTTTTTGTGTTCCTGAGCCCTGCCTGCACCTCTGTAAATTATCCCTTTATTATAATCTGTTTTATCATGTGAGTTGGATTCTATTTTCCAAGGAAATTGATTGATCCAGTCCTTCTCTGAGCCCTGGGAGGTAGTTAAACTTACTCTTGAAGGATGAAGACACCTACTTTTGCATTCTTAACCTTTCTTTCTTGTCTAAGAAAATCTTAGTACCTGTGCTGTTTATTTTCTGTATACTCCTCTACAAATTGACTTCAGTAATATAAGAAAATGTGCTTGGACTCTAAATACTGCACTGTAGTTCTGTTCATCAAACTTTACTTTACTCACACTCTCTGAAATCGTGTCACCTCTATCTAGTTATATTGCTGCCGAGATCACCAAGCCACAAGTTTTGCCTCAAAGTTGATCTTATGCACAAGATGGCTGGCCAATGTTTGTCTAAAGGAGTTGGAAAGGAAGTTGTTGGATGTAGAGATAGGGCTTGTGTCGAGAGGTGTCATTAGAAGGGAAGGTAACAGGCTTCCCAAGTTGAGAAAACTGCAATGAAATGTTTTTCTACCCCACACTGACATTTGAAAATTTGTTGAAGTGAGATTTCAGAGACAGAATAGAATGTTATTGCTGGAGGGAGTAGAATTCATGTAGTCCAATGGCTTCACTTTATAGATAAGAAAACTGAGGGTCAGAGATATTAAGTGACTTTCCTAAAGTTAAGGAAGTGCTTACTACAGAACCATGACTAAAACTCCAACTCCAGATCTGTAGTGAGCTCCTTGTGTTCATTATACTGTAATATGATCTTATTGTGATCTTACACTCATGGGTTATAAGAGTAAACAAAATAATGTGCCAAGTTTATAGCACAAATAATTTATATTAACCAAAGAAATGAAGAATTAGGAATTGAGCTTATTTCATTCAAAGATTGGATGTCAGAACTACCATGGAATGAGATGAAACCTCGGGCTCATGGTCTTGCTGTATTGTGAGATGGCTTCTAGGGGACTAAGTTTTCAGTGATGCAAATAAGAAAGGCAGGAAGAAAAGAAAAGATGGAGGGAAAAGCTAGTTTATTTAGGATTAAACTTCCTGAGAAACCAAAAAATGTGCATATCTAATAGTCTATACTATTTTGTCTACCAAGTAGACATTGTCACTCATTCATGATGGGGCATGCTGGGGTTCTTCTTGAGTTCAGAAATCTCCTGGTTCATTGAAAATAGCTTCAAGATACAAAATAATTTCCAGTCATCCTCTAACATCTAAAGAAGTGTATATACTCAGCCATAAGTCTTCTTTTCATTTATTTAAGGTATCATGTCCAATTGTGAAAAATTTTTACCTACTCTCCATTAACATACATTCCACCAAAGTCTAAGAAGTATTATGCAGTGATACGTTGATAGGTTTGCAGACAGACAGCCCAGACACAGGTTCTCCCTGTGACACTTCTACTAATTATGTGACTCTGGGAAAATACAAATCCTCTCTGAGCCTCCATTGCCTGTCCCAGTAGTCAAATAAAGACGAGTAGCTACCTTTTAAAAATGTTGAAATAAGATTTTAAAAAAACGTACAGTTCTTAATATAATGTCTGGAGTATAGTATGTGTGCAATATAGGATAGCTATTACTAGTAGGAGTAATTATCTATAACCACAGTCTACCCTCTTCTTACTTCTTAATTTCTCAATTAATAAGACAAAAAAGCAAAATCCTATCCTTGCTGCAGCAACTGTATTTCATTATAGATATAGTATCTTGCTAAAAGAATTAATTGCTAAGGATTTCACCTAAATTTTCTAGTTCTATACAAGTAATAATAGTAATTAAAGGGAAAGTTCTATGTTTAGATTTAACTTTTTTTATTATATCAAAAAATGAGTCGATAGAAAATATTATCCAGCAGAAAATTATCTTTACCTCTTGTGTGGCTATGGAAGTTAGTGTTTTGTTTTTCTTCCCCTTGAAGGGAATTCTATAGTTTAACTTATTTTCATCTTGTGGTGAAAGTTTCCAAAGGCCATGAAGAAAATTGTCTAATAAGTAAAATATTTGCCTAGAAAATTGAAACATGTGTCTGCATAATTCAGACCTATATTCTTTCTCTCTTTCCACTATATCCAGATAATTGAATAAAAGTTTTGACATAACTTTTTTATGGCCATTTTTCAACAGAATTATTTAGTTCTTGCTCACCAAATACACTAGATAAAAAACAATGGAAGACATCTTAGTAGATGCAAAGATCTTGAACATTGCAAAGATAATTTCCCAATAGTTACCAGTTACCATGGAAGTTTAACAAATCATCTTTGAGGTGTCCCTTTTAAAAATATAAATAATACTCTCATTTGTAAGTTGTAAAGATCAGTGAAGACTATCTCAGAAACATTATGGATAACCTAACATTCTAATTTCACTTTGGTTTATGTTACTCACATCGTGAACAATTTTAGTTCAACTCCTGGAATAGTAGTTACATCTACAACCTATGACCAGGTTAATCTGTTCCAGTTAGTAAAATCACCAAATCAGTCCATCGTTCGAAGCCCTTTCATGATTCTCCCACTATGTGTTTTTCAATCCTAACTTTATCCTTATTCCTATTTCTAAATTTGTACATGTCATCATATAGCAAAGGTATAACCTCTATTATACCGTCAATATATTAGCCAGAAATACTCTTCTGCATTGAAGCTAAGTATAGCATTATTGTTGGTTGCATTTACGTAAGAGCTAAACTTTTACTTCAAGTTTAGTCTACGGGGTTTGTTGTCTTTCCAAATCCATTCCATTATCAACAGCATCAGCTGGGATTAGGTTCAGCTGGCAATAAGAGAATATTCAAATAAGAATGGCTTTATCACACAAAAGTGTATTTTTCTCAAGTTATAAGATGTTTCTGTAGGCATCTGCTGGCTGTTTCAGTACCTCTAAGATGTCTTGGCCAAGATCTCTAAGATTGTCTTTCCTTTTTCCTCATGAATTCAAGATGGCTACTGGAGATCCTGCAATAATTTTCACCTCCCAGGCAGCAAGATGGAAAACTAATAAGGTGGCAAACATGCTTGGAATATTTCATTTTGCAGCTTTATCTGCAAGGAAGGCAGTAAAATAAACTATGGGTAAGGAAAAGAAGAGTAGGCAAGAATAGATATTAAGGTAGCAGTTAGCGTTTTGCCACTTCAATCAGTCTTAGTTGATGTTAATTCTTCTACCCACACCCTCCTGGAATATTAGAATTCTACAAGTTTTCTTACTTCAAAGTACTGGAATATTAGAATTCTACAAGTTTTCTTACTTAAAAGCAAACCCTAAGCTTGTCATAAACAGGCCTTAAAGAGACTGGTCATACACAGGATTTCTGCAGCAATGTGACATGCTTGTGATGGCTATCACACACACTGCTAAAAGTTGTTGGTTTACTGGAGCAGAGCAAGGAACACCTGGCCCCGCCTGGAGCAGAAAGCTGCTCTAACCACAAATGATAGCAGGAGCGGCCGGTGCCTTAACAACATGCTTTTGCTGTAGATAATCAGCCAGAGCCTGTTTCTCTGCTCCTCACTAGCAATGCTTTTAGTTAATCTATAATCTATAAAAACTATGCTTATCACTGGCTTTCTGTCAATAAATGTGTGGGTCAAACTCTGTTTGTGGCTCTCAGCTCTGAAGGCTGTCAGCTCCCTGATTCCCACTTTATACTCTATTCCAGTGTCTTTGTCTTTAATTCCTCTGGCGCCGCTGGGTTAGGGTCTCCATGACTGAGCTGGTCTTGGCAATTGACAATTTTACACTATTCTTACATATTTGTTTTCTTCCTAAAATCTACGGCCCATGTTTAGAAACTTGTGTTAGCTTCAAAATCCTCCAAAACAAAACAAAAATAGACAGAACTGATGTGGAAATGAGGACCAAACACGTTACTTGGTCACAAATGAACAATAAACTGGCAGGATGACCAAATGAATCCAATGTATTATCTAATATGTGTGTGAGGGGAAGTGAATGACTTATAGATACAAAACGAGTTGCCCTACTAGAGCTCTAAAACACGTGTTAGGATAATTGCAATTCCTTGCACCTCTTGTCACACCTGCTTCTCATTTGACCCTGCATTACATGTGTGTCTCAATCCATTTGTGCTGCTACAGCAAAATACCCAAGACTGGGTAATTTCTAAACAACAGAATTTATTTGTCACAGTTCTGGAGGCTGAAAAGTTCAAGATCAAGGAGCTGGAAGGCTGGGGGTGAGAGCTGCTCTTGCCTTGATGTGGCATCTTGTTGCTGCATCCTTTGCAGGGAATGAATGCTGTGTCCTCAAATGGCAGAAGGGATGGAAAGGTAAAAAAGGCCTTAAGCTAGTTCTCTCTAGTCCTTTTATACGGCATTAATTCATTCATGAAGGAAGATTTAATCGCTTTCCAAAAGTCCTTACCTCTTAATACCACCACAATGGGGATTAAGTTTCAACATAAATTTTGGAGGGGCCAAATTCAAACCATAGCAATATGTTCAGAATTAGCTTGGCTTTAGTATGTAAATCTGCCCGCAATTCCTGAGCTCCGTAGAATGATTGAATCTCTCTAGGGTGGTTAAAGTTCAAGCCAGTGAGTATTCATCCATGAAAAAGCCAAAATGAATTCCATGTTGTTTGTAAAACAACAAAGATCCTTAAATCACTTCTAAGTATCAGAGAACAACATCACATACTTGAAAATTCACTAACATGTGATTTACCTGGGAAATACAGGTACAATGGACACTAGGTCATTAGAATCGGGAACATTAAACTACTGAGATATTACATTTAACTAAGCTTGAAGTAAAAGTTTAGCTCTTACATAAATGCAACCGACAATTAGATGTGACATTTGCCATACTGGCTTTATGTACAATGAAAACAATGTGTAATGCTGAAGTTGTGATAGAGCAAACACTTCCCTTATATACTAATTTTTAGATTTTAAAATCTGCAACAGTTAGAGTTTTTGTTTTGCTTATAATGTACCAATACATGTAACAATAAGCTGTACCATTTTGGGGCTCACAAGTCTATGCTTTATAGGATATTTTAGAGGTTTAAAATGATGTTCCCATAGCTTCCCTCATGTTGGTCTGCCTTTTGATGTCTCTATTACTTCTATTAAATAAGAAAGTGAAGTTTCATCTTCTTTAGAGTTCTATTACTAAGCTCAAAGACACATATTCCACAGATTAATTTACTTTAATAAACATCCTTGTGCTAGGTGGAGAAGATACCATTCCCACCCTCCGGAAACTTCCATAACAAAGTAAATGGCACTGGTCATTTTTCCAGGCGACACATGACTATATTGCTGAGCAGCCTAGTTTCTTTGGGTGAAAGGTTTTGGAGAATGCAGTTATTTTTTAGCTAGAAATGTTAGCTATCACTAAAAAGTAATATGGCTTAAACAGTCTTCAGCATATAAAAAGACATTCGACTTACTACCCTTTAGGGAAATGCAAATGAAAATAACAGTGAAAAACTTCTGGTTTCTGGTCTGACAAGTATAAGGAACTTGTAAGTCTTAATACCATCTTAATAAGTAGAGCAACTTGTTAATGTTGAACAACCCGAAAAGTTACGAAGGCCTCTTGATCTGTCAGTGAACTGAGGTCACAGGGCAAACCACTACCCCATAACCGGAGAGACACACAGGCAGATACAGAGAACAACAACTTACTGGAGCAGAAACCCGTGAGAAGAAACCTCTGCAGAAACCAGTGTCAGAATAGGAAAACCTGAACTGACAAGTTGCTGGAGGCTCAGTGTGGACAAGTTTGAGAGTTAAAGACTCCAGGGGATCAGTCAAAGAGGGTGGCTTCCACGCGTTTGTGAGTTTTACCTCCAGAAGTTCTATTCGGTTTTCACGGTGAATATTGAGGAAAAAAATCACCTCAGGCTTCTGGCAGGGGGAGGGGCAAAGGAACCATTATGCCAAATCATTCTGTTATTTTCAGCAAAGTTTGCCCGCAGAAGAAACTTCAACCAGAGCCTAACCTGTTAGAATTTTATCAGAGACTCATCTACCTAGGGGAAGAAAAATAGCCAACTCCAGCCCCTCTAGACATCTTGTTACACCTAAGAGAAAAACTAAGAAGCACTGGCAAGGTGCACAGTCTAGGGGCACAGACTCACTGAAAGACTGATACTTGATCATAGGACTGAAGAATACTTCTCCCCGAGCACCTTACCACCACATTACTAAAGGCCCGTCTACCGCAGTTCCTTTTACCCTATATATCAGGTTCATCTTCCAACAAAAAGTTGCAAGGCACACTAAAAGACAAAAAACAGTTTTAAGAGACTAAACCAGATTCAGATGTGGCAGGCATATTGGAATTATTAGACGAGGAATTTGAGTAAACTATAGTTATTATGCTAAGGGCTTTAATAGAAAAAGTAGACAACATGCAAAAAAAAAAAAGGATAATATAATCAGAGGTGGACATTCTAAAAAAGTATCAAAAAGAAATGTTAGAGATCAAAAACACTGTAACAAAATGAAGAATGTCTTTGGGGCAACATTAATGGACTGGACATAGCTGAGGAAAGTATCTCTGAGCTTGAAGATATAACAACTGAAACTTCCAAAACTGAAAAACAAAGAAAAAATAAGATTAACCCCCTGCCCTGCCCCCCAAAAATGGAACGGAATATCAAAGAATCGTGAGACTATAAAAGACATATCACACATGCAAGGGGAATACCAGAAAGACAAAAAAAAAAAAAAAAAAAAGAGATAAAATAATTGAAACAATAAAGACAGATAATTTCTTCCAAATTAATGTCGGACACCAAACCACAGATAGGAAACTCAGGGAACATTAAGTTAACATTAAGGATAAATAGAAAAATAACGCACTTAGACATACCATATTAAAACTTCACAAAATCAAAGATTAATACAACATCTTAAAAGAAGTCAGAGGACAAAAACCATCTTACCTATAGAGGAGCAAAGATAAGAATTTTATCTGAAATGAGTAGAGTGAGCTATTCAAAGTGTTGAGAGAAAGAAAATACACCAACCTAAAATTATGTACCCTGTGAAATTATTCTTCAATCGTGAAAGAGAGGAGGGGCTTCAGGATGTCTGACTAAAGGCTTCTGACACTCACCTCCTCCACAAAGAGAACAAAAATTGTAAAAAGATAATTGCACTTTCAGTAAATAATCTGAGAGGACCCTAGAATTCAATAGAGAAATGAAAGGAAACAACTAAGGCAAGGAAGGAGAGGCAACTGACTGAGGCAACCTGCTTGACTAGGAGCCTGGAGAAGCTCCCCAGTGTTGAGAAAGAGAAAGTGAGAGATTCCCCCTTCCTCCGCCCCCTGGCAGTCCATATTCCCACTACAGACTTGAGGCAATCCAAGCCTCAAGAGAGGCCCTTGACCCTTGTGGGCCCTGATATTAACATAGGGAGCTGCCTGGAGACCGTGTGAAGGCATTGCTCCAGAGAGGGAGCCCATGATGGGTCCCACACAGACCCTGAGATCTAAGCAGCTTCAGTAAAGCACCATTTTGAGAGCTCTGCTCCTACCAGATTATATCCTGTCCTGAGGCAGATTAGACCCTGCATGGCAACATCACTGGAACCACATTGATATCCCCCATCTGCAGTTGCCACCACTGCTGGCCACTGCCACTGGGACCAAAGCATAAGCCACTGGCAGTGACCCCAACACCTCCAGCACCAGGGTGGTCATACATCCGCATATTCCCTGAGGACAGGCTCCCCTGCTCACAGCTGCTGCTGACTGCTGCCACCAGTGGTGGAGTGGAAGCCACTGACAGCAACCCCACTGCTCCCAGTCCCCGACAGCAGGAGGGCCACAGAGCACTTTCACTTGCCCTGAGGGTAGATTCCATGACTCCACGCCTACCACTGCTGCCCTCACTTGAGCAGTCTGCCAAGGCCCTGGGGGTCACCGAGTCCCTGCTCACCACAACCCAGTACTTGTATGCACCACCAGGTGCTTGAGGACAGGCCTGCCCCACTTAGCTTCACACTCTGTAGCACCCAAGCATGCCATTTTGGAGGTCTTGGGATTAGCCACACCAGTCCACCACCATAGGCACTTGAGCACTTCTCCTGGAGGCCTGAGGTTGGGCCCACTCAACTTGTCACTGCTACTACAGCTGGCATCCACATGCCACCTGTGGGCCTAAGGACTGGCCTGCCCATCCCCTTCACCACTGCCACCGCCCATCCCCTTCACCACTGCCACCACCAACAGCATGGACTGCTTGGGAGACAGAGGTTTATCACACCATTACTACTGCCATCACCTACACTATGCCTGCTGCCCAGCGGCCTGTGAATCCATCCACCCATTCAGCTCATTGCTACCACTACTGGTATCTGAGCAAGTTGTCTGGAGGCCCAATAATCAACTTGCTTGGATATACTAACACCAGTGCCACTGTGTGCCTCCCTGGCCCCAAGAACAGGCATACTTAACCTGCTGCTGCCACCACTGGGCACTGGCCCACCTGGGGTCTCCATCACTAGCAAAACATCATCACAGCCTCTGCTAAAAACTGCACTCTGAAGTCACTGACAAAATTGCAGACACTACCTACACTGTTTATAGCCAACTAAATTATACAAATACTACACTACTGCAGGCACCCAGAATCAAAGCCAAAGTGCCCTACATAACCAACATCATAGTTACATCTTCATTAAGAAGTACACCATTATGACTGCAAATCCAAAAAATTGGAAGAAGCAACAGTTATGCCATATGCACAGGTATTAGTGTAAGGACACCAGAAACATGAAAAACATGACACCTCCAAAGGAGCACAAGAATTCTCCAACACCAGATTCCAATGAAAAAGAAATTCATAAAATATTAGAAAAAGAACTCAAAATAATGATATACTACCTCATTGAATTAAAGGAGAACACAGATAAACAATACAGTGAAATCAGAAAAACAATTCAGGATATGAATCAGAAATTTAACAAATGTTTTAGAAAAACCAAGCAGAAATCCTGGAACTGAAGAATTTCTTAAATGAAATAAATATATTTAAGAGCTTCAGCAATAGACTAGAGCAAGCCGAAGAATTTCAGAACTTGCAGAAAGGTATTTTGAAATAACCCAGTGAGACAATAATAATTAAAAATATTAAAAAGAATGAACAAAGTCTATGTAGCATATGGGATACCATAAAGCAAACAAACTTTTGAAGATTTCATGTTCCAAAAGGTAAAGAAAAGATCAAAGGAATAGAAAACCTGTTTAATAAAATAATAGCTGAAAATTTCCCAAGTCTAGAAGGAGATTTATATATTCAGATACAGGAATTTCAGAGATCCCCAAAAGATACAACTTAAAAGGTCTTCTCCATGGCAAGTTATGGTCAAATTGTCAAGTCAAAGACAAAGAATTATAAAACAGCAAGAGAAAAGTGTCTAGTTATTTATAAGGGAACCCCCTTCAGACTAATGGTGAATTTCTCAGCAGACATTATAGAGGTCAGGAGAGAATGGGATGACATATTCAAAGTGCTGAAACTAAAAAACAAACAAACAAACAAAACCATCAGCCAAGGATACTATACCCAGTAAAATTATCTTTCATAAATTCAGGAAAAATGAAATCTTTCTCAGACAAGCAAAAGCTGAGGGAATCTATCTCCACTAGACCAGGACTACAAGAAATGCTTATGGAAGTGCTACACCTGGAATCAAAAGGAAAATATATACAATCATGAAAATACATGAAAATATAAAATCCACTGGTAGAACAAGCACACAAATGAGTAAGAGAAAGGATTCAAATGTTACCGCTAATGGAAACCACCAAACCATAATGATAAACAAGAAAGAAAGGAAGAAAAGACATACAAAGCAATCAGAAGTCAATTAACAAAATGACATAAACAAGCCTTCACATATCAATAATAACCTTGAATATAAGTGGATTATTGTCCATTTAAAAGATATAGACTGCCTGAATTGATTTTTTTTAAAAAAAACATGATCCAACTATATACTGCAAATAATAAACTAATTTCACTTGTAAAGGCACATATAGACAAAGTAAAAAGATGGAAAAAGATATTCCATGCAAATGAAAACCAAGAGTGAGCAGGAGAAGCTATATTTTATTATATAAAATAGATTTTAAGTGAAGAATAGTAAAAAAAGAAAAAGAAAGTCATTATATAATAAGGGGATCAGTTCAGCAAAAGGATATAATAATTCTAAACATATATGCATCCAACACTGGAGCACCCAGATATATAAAGGAAATATTAGATTTAAAGGGAGAGATAGACTCCAATGCAATAAATATTGGAGACTGCAACACTCCATTCTCAGCATTAGACAGATCATCTAGACAGAAAATTAACAAAGAAATACTGGGTTTAAACTAGACATTAAACCGGATGGACCTAACAGACATTTACAGAACATTTGATCCAATAGCTGTAGAATACACAGTCTTCTCATCAGCACATGGAACATGCTCCAGGATAGGCCATATGTTAGGATACAACACAAGTGTCAACAAATTTTAAAAAATCAAAATCACATCAAGTATTTTATCAGACCACAATGGAATAAAACCAGAAATCAATAAAAAGAAGAGCTTTGGAAGCTGTACAAATACATGGAAATTAAACAACAGGTCCCTGAATGACCACTGCGTCAAGAAAGCATTTAAGGAGGATATTAAAACATTTATTAATACAAATAAAAATTGAAACACAACATATCAAAACCTATGAGATACAGCAAAAGCAGTGTTAATGGAAAAGTTTATAGCAGTAAATGCTTGCATCAAAAAAGTAGAAAGATTTCAAACAAGCAATCTAACAATCATGTCAAGGAAGTAGAAAAGCAAAAACAAAACAAACCTGACATTAGTGGAAAGAAAGAAATAATAAAGATCACAGCAGAACTAAATGAAATGGAGACCAAAAACAACAACATCAAAGGATTAAAAAAAAAGTCGATTTTTTAAAAATAGAAAAATCAATAAACTTTTGGCTAGCCTAAACAATAATAAAGAGGGAAAACCCAAATAAAATCGGAAACTGAAAAGGAGACATAACTGATACCACAGAAATAAAAAGACTGTAAGACTATTATGAAATACTTTTTGCTAACAGACTGGAAAACCTAGAGAAAACGTGTAAATTTTTGAACACGTATAACTTACCATGATTGAAACAGGAAGAAATAGAAAACCTGAACAATAATGAGTAAAGAGATTGATTCCATAATAAAAAATCTCACAACAAAGAAATGCTCAGGAACAGATAGATGGCTTCACTGCCAAATTCCACCAAACTTATAAAGAAGCTCTAACATCAATTTTCCTCAAACTCTTCCAAAAAATTAAGAAGAGGGAATGTTTCCTAACTCATTCTACAAGTCCAACACTACTCTGATACCCAAACCAAAAAGAACACAACAACAAAAAGAAAATTGCAGGCCAATATCGCTGATGAACATGGATGTGAAAGTCCTCAATGAGATTCTAGCAAACCAAATCCAACAGCACGTTAAAAAGATAAGACCTCATAATCAAGTGAGATTTATCCCAAGGATGCAAGGATGGTTTAACAGATGCAAATCAATAAATATGATACATCACATTAACAGAATTATGGACAAAAGCCATCAATCACCTTAATAGATGCAGAAAAAACGTTTGATAAAATTCAACATCCCTTCGTGATAAAAATTGTCAATGAATGAGACATAGAAGAAACATATCTCAACATAATAAAGGTGATTTATGAAAAATCCACACCTAACATTATACTAAATGGGAAAAGCTGAAAGCCTTTGCTCCAAAAACTGGAACCAGATCAGGATGCCCACTTTCACCACTTCTGTTCAACATAGTACTGGAAGTCCTAGCCAGAACAATCAGGCAAGTGAAAGAAATAAGGCATCCATATGGGAAAAGAGGAGGTCAAACTATCTTTCTTTGCCGATGACATGATCTTATGTCTAGAAAATCTAAAGAGTACATGAAAAAAACTCAGAACTGATACATACATTCAGTAGAGTTGCAGGATACTAAATCAACATACAAAAATCAGGCTCATTTATATATACCAACAGTGAACACTCTAAAAAGAAGTAAAAAAGCCAATCACATTTACAATAGTTACAAAAATATAAAATATCTAGAAATCAATTTATCCAAAAAGGTAAAAAATCTATATAAGTAGAACTACAAAACAATCATAAAAGAAATTGATGTGAATACACCAAAATGGAAAGACATGCCATGGTCATGGAGCAGAAGAATTAAAATTGTTAAAATGACTGATGACCATACTACCTAAAGCAATCTGATCTCCCTTGGTTTAATGTAAAGGAAGGGATCCAAAGGCTTAGGGAGATTGGGGTGGTGGAGTGGATTAGTCTCTTTAGACCTACTCATCCCAGCTGGGAGTGTCCAGAAGGTATACCCTTGACCAATGCCTTGCAAAATAGATTTGTGATAGCAGCACCTGCATCTTTGAAGAACCCTGTAATTGTTCTTCTCTGTATATCAGATCTAACAGTGGAAACCACAGTCATTCAACTACAAAATTTAAATACAATAGGAATAATTGGGTCCTGAGATGGCAGGGGCCAAGTGGCAAGCACTTAACCGTCAAAGGCAAGGCGAGCATAGCTATCGTAATGGACAGCAGAGGCAAAGTGGCACTCAGAATAGTCTGACACAGGTAGAGCTCTGGCATTGGCTAATTAATCAAGGTGTTCCTAGAAGTGAAATTGATAGGAAGCCTACTGCATTCCTACTTAAATTATATAAACAGAAAACTTACAGGTCAAATGGACAAAAGACTAATCTGAATTATAAAAACAGAATCACGGCCCCTCAATCAGTTTCGGTTTACAGACCGAGAACCCCTTGAATGAAGGGGGGGCTGGGTCCCCTTGAAGAACCCCCCACATTACTAACAATTTATGCAGTGAATCTTTCTCCCATCTTCCCCATTAAGACCTCAAGCCTTTTACCAGGGTAACTGTGCACTGGGGAAAGGGAAATGATCAGACATTTTGGTGACTACTGGATACTGGCTCTGAGCTGACATTGATTCCATGGGACCCAAAACATCATTATGGACCTCCAGTCAAAGTAGGGGATTATGGAGGTCAGGTAATTAATGGAGTTTTAGCTCAGGTCCAACTTACAGTGGGTCTGGTGGGTCCCCAGACTCATCCTGTGGTCATTTCCCCAGTGCCAGAATGCATAATTGGCATAGACATACTTAGCAGCTGGCAGAACCCCCACATTGGCTCCCTGAATTGTAGGGTGAGGGTTATTATGGTGGGAGGGGTCAAATGGAAGCCATTAGAGCTGCCTATACCTAGAAAAATAGTAAATAAAAAACAATATTGTATCCCTGGAGGGATTGTGGAGATTAGTGCCACCATCAAAGACTTGAAAGATGCAGGGGTGGTGATTCCCACCACGTCCCCATTCAACTCTCCCATTTGGCTTGTGCAGAAGACAGATGGATCTTGGAGAATGACAGTGGATTATCATAAGTTTAACCAAGTGGTAACTCCAATGGCAGCTGCTGTAACCAGTTGTGCTTTCATTGCTTAAGCAAATTAACACATTTCCTGGTACCTGGTATGCAGCCACTGATTTGGCAAATGGCGTTTTCTCCATTCCTGTCCATAAGGCTCACCAGGAGCAATTTGCCTTCAGCTGGCAAGGCCAGCAATCTACCTTTACTGTCCTACCTCAGTGGGTTATCAACTCTCCGGCTTTGTGTCATAATCTTATTTGGAGAGAACTTGATCGTTTTTTCACTTCCACAAGATATCACACTGGTCCATTACATTGATGACATTATGCTGATTGGATCCAGAGAGCAAGAAGTAGTAAACACATTGGACTTATTGGTGAGACATTTGTGTTCCAGAAGATGGGAAATAAATCTGACTAAAATTCAGGGACCTTCTACCTCAGTAAAGTTTTCAAGGGTCCAGTGATGTGGGGCCTGTCGAAATATTCCTTCTAAGGTAAAGGATAAGTTGCTGCATTTGGTCCCTCCTACAACCAAGAAAGAGGCACAATGCCTAGTGGGCCTATTTGGATTTTGGAGGCAACACATTCCTCATTTGGGTGTGTTACTCTGACCTACTTATCGAGTGACCCCAAAGGCTGCCAGTTTTGAGTGGGGTCCAGAACAGGAGAAGGCTATGCAACAGGTCCAGACTGCTGTGCAAGCTGGTCTGCCACTTGGCCCGTGTGACTCAGCAGATCCAATGGTGCTTGGGGTGTCAGTGGCAGATAGGGATGCTGTTTGGAGCCTTTGGCAGGCTCCCATAGGTGAATCACAGTGAAGGCCTTTGGATTTTGGAGCAAGGCCCTGCCATCTTCTGCAGATAACTACTCTTCTTTTGAGAGACAGCTCTTGGCCTGTTACTGGGCTTTGGTGGAAACTGAACATTTGACTATAGGTCATCAAGTCACCATGTAACCTGAACAGCCTATCATGAACTTGGTGCTTTTTGACCCATCTAACCATAAAGTGGGTCATGCACAGAAGCATTTCATCATCGGATGGAAGTGGTATATATGTGACTGGGCTTGAGCAGGTCCTGAAGACATGAGTAAGTTACATGAGGAAGTAGCTCAAACGCTCATGGTTTCCACTGCTGCCACCCTGCCTTCTCTCCCCCAACCTGCACCGATGGCCTTGTAGGGAGTTCCCTATGATCAGTTGACAGAGGAAGAGAAGACTAGGGCCTAATTCACAGATGGTTCTGCACAATGTGCAAGCACAACCTGAAAGTGGACAGCTGTAGCACTACAACCCCTTTCTAGGATATCTCTGAAGGACAGTGGTGAAGGGCAGTCTTCCCAGTGGACAGAACTTTGAGCAGTACACCTGGTTGTGCACTTTGCATGGAAGGAGAAATGGCCAGATGTGTGATTATATACTGATTTATGGGCTGTAGTCAATGGTTTGGCTGGATGGTCAGGGACTTGGAAGAAGCATGATTGGAAAACTGGTGACAAATAAATATGGGGAAGAGGTATGTGAATGGACCTCTCTGAGTCGTCAAAAACTGAAAATATTTGTATCTCATGTGAGTGCTCACCAATGGGTGACCTCAGCGGAGGAGGATTTTAATAATCAAGTGGATAGGATGACCTGTTCTGTGAAAACCACTCAGCCTCTTTCCCCAGCCAGCCCTGTCATCACCCAATGGGCCTGTGAACAAAGTGGCCATGGTGGCAGAGATGGAGGTTACACATGGTCTCAGCAACATGGGCTTCCACTCACCAAGGCTGACCCAGCTACAGCCATTGCTGAGTACCTAATTTGCAAGCAGCAGAGACCAACACTGAGTCCTCAATATGGCACAATTCCTGGTGGTGGTCAGCCAGCTACCTGGTGGCAGGTTGATTATATTGGACCTGTTTAATCATGGAAAGGGCTGAGGTTTGTCCTCACTGGAATAGACACTCCAGATATGGGTTTACCTATCCTGCATGCAATGCTTCTGCCAAGACTACTATCCATGAACTCTTGGAATGCCTTATCCACCATCATGGTATTCCACACAGCATTGCCTCTCACCAAAGCACTCACTTTATGGCTAAAGCACTGCAGCAGTGGGCTTATGCCCATGGAATTCACTGGTCTTACTATGTTTCCCATCATCCTGAAGCATCTGGAGTGATAAAACAGTGAAATGGCCTTTTGAAGTCAAAATTACAATGCCAACTAGGTGACAATACTTTGCAGGGCTGGAGCAAAGCTCTCCAGAAGGCCATGTATGCTCTGAATCAGCATCCAAGATATGGTAATGTTTCCCCCATAGCCAGGATTCACAGGTCTAGGAATCAAGGGATGGAAGTGGAAGTGGTACCATTCACCATCACCCCTAGTGATCCACTAGCAAAATTTTTGCTTCCTGTTCCTGCAACATTACATTCTGCTGGCCTAGAAGTCTTGGTTCCAGAGGGAGGGAATGCTGCCATGAGCATTCCCTCTATTAAACTGGAATTTAAGATTGCCACCTGGACACTTTGAGCTCCTCCTACCTTTAAGTCAACAGGCTAAGAAGGGAGTTACAGTGTTGGCTGGGGTGATTGACCTGGACTATCAAGATGAAATCAGTCTACTACTCCACAGTAGAGGTAAGGAAGACTGCATGGAATACAGGAGATCCATTAGGGTGTCTCTGAGTATTACCATGCCTTGTGATTAAGGTCAATGGGAAACTATAACAATCCAATCCAGGCAGGACCACAAATGACTTAGACCCTTCAGGAATAAAGGTTTGGGTCACTCCACCAGGAAAAAAAAAAAAAAAAAAAACCATGACCTGCTGAAGTGCTTGCTGAAGGCAAAGGGAATACAGAATGGGTAGTAGAAGAAGGTAGTCATCAATACCAACTATAACCATGTGAACGGCTGCAGAAATGAGGACTCTGTCATGAGTATTTTCTCCTTCTTTTATTAAAAACATGGTTGTGCATGTATACACTTATACTAAGAAAATATCTTCATTTTATTCCTCTTTCCTTTTTCATGTGACATAAGATTTATTGACTTCATATCAGCATTTAAGTATTGTTAACTTTATGTAATAGCATTTGGTTTGGGTACTGGTGCATTTACGGTTGTACAAAGGATAGTTGTATTATGTTAGGCATAATTATGACCTCATTATTGTCTTTATTTGAAGATTATGTATGATCTCAGGATGTGTATGGGTTCAAATTGACAAGGGATGGACTTGTGATGGTTAATACTGATTGTCAACTTGATTGGATTGAGGGATACAAAGTATTCATCCTTAGTGTGTCTATGTGTGTGTGTTGTCAAAAGAGATTAACATTTGATTCAGTGGAATGGGGAAAGCAGATTCACCCTTAATCTATGTAGAGAGCCAGCAAAGGGATCATGACCAACTCAGCATTCCACTGGAGGCTATAAGAGCAAAGAGCAAACTGTTTATCATGAATGCAGGATGTGGGCAAACTTACACTGTGCCTGCTGCCAAAATGTTTGCTGAGGGCCATCACTCCCTGGCGCTGGGCTCCTTGAAGTTATCTACTGGGAAATCTAGCGCCTATTGTTTGAAGGATGTAGTCTTGCAAGCCTGCTGTGAATCAAACTACTGTCCGACAACCACCCCCAACTTTTCGCTCTTTTGCCTAATAAATATGGAGAGGGCTGTGTAAAGCTCAGGACCCTTGTCCACTAGAGGCAAGGTGCCCCCGACCCATTGTTCTGAATATACTCTTTTGTCTTCATTTTTTATTTCTGCATTCGTCCTTTTGTTTAGTCCCCCAAGGTCTGTGCAGGTTACAAATCTGGTGGGCACAATCTAATCAGCTTCCAGAGAATACAAAGCAGGAAGAAAAACGTGAAAAGGAGAGACAGGCCTAACCTGCCAGCCTGCATCTTTCTCCCGTGCTGGATGCTTCCTACCCTAGAACATCAGATTCCAAGTTCTTCAGTTTTGGGACTCGGACTGGCTCTCCTTGCTCCTCAACTTGTAGACAACCTATTGTGATCTTGTGATCATGTAAGTTAATACTTAATAAACTCCCCTTTGTATATATCCTATTACTTCTGTCCCTCTAAGAGATAAACTAAAAACCTTCTTCATAGCAAAGGAAACAATTAACAGAGTGGAGAGACAAGCTGTTGAATGGGAGAAAACATACAAAGAATTCAAACAACTCAACAGGAAAAGAAAAAATCACAGTTATACCATTAAAAAGTAGGTAAATAACATGAAGAGACATTTCTCTAAAGAAAATACACAGATGGCCAATGGGTGCATGAAAAAATGCTAAACATCTCTAATAATAAGAGAAATGCAAGTCAAAACCACAATGAGATATCATCTTACCCCAATCAGAATGGCTATTTTCAAAAAGACAGAAATTTATAGGTATTGGTGAGGGTGCAAAGAAAAGGGAACTCTTATACACTGTTGATGGGGATGTAAACTAGTACAGCCACTATGGAAAATATTATAAAGGTTTCTTAAGAAAGTAAAAATAGAATTACCATCTATTCCAGTAATTCCGCTACTGGGTAATTATCCGAAGGAAAATAAATCAGTGTATTAAAGGGATACTTGCACTTGCATATTTATTGGAGCACTATTCACAATAGCTAAAATATGGAATCAACCTATGTATTCATCGATGGATGACTAGATAAAGAAAATGTGGTATATATACATAATGGAATACTATGCGGCCATAAAAATAAACGAAATTATGTCATTTATTGCAACATGAATAGAACTGGAGGTGAGTATCCTAAGTGAAATAATCCAGGCACAAATACACAACTATTGCTATTCTCACTTATACTTGGCAGCCAAAATATTTCATCACACTGAGGTAGAGAGTGGAAAGGTAGACAACTGAGACTGGGAAAGGTGAGTAGGGGTAAGGAGAAAGAATGAAGAGAACTGGGTTATGTGTACAAATACACAGTAAGATAGAAGGAAAAAATTCAATGTTTGATAGCAAAGTAGGGTGACCATACTTAACAAAAATGTATTGTACTGGGGTGATGGACACACTAAATACCCTGAGTTGATTATTACACATTATATGCATGTAACAAAATTTCTCACATGCTTCATAAATTTGTAAAAAACAATGGCTACTATCTAAAAGACAAAAGTAACAGATAGCTGACAAGGATGCAGGGAAAAGAGAACTCTTATACGCTCTTGATGGAAATGTAAATTAGTATTGCCATTGTAAAAAACAGTATGGGACTGGGCGCGGTGGCTCATGCCTATGATCTCAACACTTTGGGAGGCCGAGGCAGGCAGATCACAAGGTCAGGAGTTCGAGACCAACCTGGCCATTATGGTGAAACCCCGTCTCTACTAACAATACAAAAAAAAATTAGCCAGGCATGGTGGCACATGCCTGTAATCCCAACTACTCGGGAGGCTGAGGCAAGACAATTACTAGAACCTGGGAGGCAGAGGTTGCAGTGAGCTGAGATCGTGCCACTGCACTCCAGCCTGGGTGACAGAGCAAGACTCTGTCTCAAAAAAACAAAACAAAACAAAACAACAGCAGCAACAAAGCAGTATGGAGATTTCTCAAAAAGCTAAAAATAAAACTATTAGAAAATCCAGCAATCCCACTGTTGGATATTTATCCAAACAAAAGGAAATCACTATATCCAGAGATAACTGCACCTCCATGTTTACTGCAGCACTATTCACAATAGTAAAAATATGGCATCAGTCTAAGTGTCTTTCAATGGATGAATGAATAAACAAAATGTGGTATATATACATGATGGACTACTATATAGCCATAAAAGAGAATGAACGTCATATAATTTTCTGCAACGTAGATGGAACTGGAGGTTATAATGTTAAGTGAAATAAGCCAGGCACAGAAGGACATATACCACACATTCTCCCTTCTATATGAAAATTTAAAAACTTGATTTCATGGAGATATGGAATGATGGATACCAGAGGCTGGTAAGTATGTATGTGTGTGGGGGTGGGAGGGTGATGGAGAGGTGTGCTAATGGGTATTAACATACAGTTAGATAGAAGGAATGACTATAGCCAACAACAATATGTTATAACTTCAAGATAGCAGGAAGAGAGGACTTGAAATTATCCTAACACAAAGAAATGGTAACTACTCGAGGTGACAAATACCTACCCCAAATACCTTGATTTGATCAGTACACAGTCTATGCATGTAACAAAATATCACATGTACCCCACGAATATGTACAAATGTGCATCAATGAAAAGATTAAAAGAGAAATACTCCCCCAGGCAAACAAAAATAGAAGGAATTTGCTTCTAGTAGGCCTGCTTTGCAAGAAATGTTGAAATAAGTTCTTCAGAGAGAAAAAAAATGATATAGGTCAGAAATTCATATCTGCATAAAGAAGAAAAAGAATGAGTGAAGGTAAAATAAAAACATTTATTTTTTTATTTTGAATTGATCTAACGGATAACAGTTTGTTCAAATAATAATAGCAACAAGGAGGCTGAGGAGGGTGGATCATGAGGTCAGGAGTTTGAGACCCATCTGGCCAACATAGTGAAACCTTGTCTCTACTACAAATACCAAAAGTTAGCCGGGTATGGTGGTGTGTGCCTGCAATCCCAGCTACTCAGGAGGCTGAGGCAGGAGAATCACATGAACCTGGGAGGCAGAGGTTGCAGTGAGCCGAGGTTGTGCCATTGCACTTTAGCCGAGGTGACAGTGTGAGACTCTATCTCAAAATCAATAAATCAATAATAGCAACAGTGTATCAATTATGTATGCTTATGTATACACACACATTTATGTGTACTTATATGTAAGTGAAATGAATGACAACAGCGATACAAAAAATGGAAGGGAGAGATTAGGAATATTTTGTTACTATAAGGTACTTACATTACCTGTGAAGTGGTACAGGGATATTTAGTGGACTTGGATTAGTTGTTAATGTATATGGCACACTCACTAAAGTTTAAAAAAAGAAGTATAATTCATATGGTAAGAAAGACAAAAAAATGGAATAATGTGAAATGCTCAATTAAAACCACAAAATGCAGAAAATGTGGGGAAGACAAAATTGGTAACAGAGAATGCGGGAAACAAAGAGAAAACCATAATAAATATAGTAAATATTAATCCACCTGTATTAATAATCACTTTAAACATCAGTGGTCTACATATATCAACTAAAAGACAGAGATTGTCCTAGTGAATCATAAAACAAGATCCAACTATAAGTTGATATTTTGCAGTGGGCAGGCCCATACAAAACTACCTCCAAAGTCTGAGGAAGCCAAGAGGCCGAAGAAAGAGGCTGACACACCCAGCTTCTCAGAAAGAAACATTTAATAGGGACTTATAAACAGAACCCATGTCTGTGTCTTGGGTATCAGTTAGACAAGACTGTGGATCCCTGTATCATCTCCCTCTAGACCTAGGGCTTATGTACCATAGGAAAGGAATGTGTTGAACAATGACTGGGAAAGTCAAGAATGCTCTATGAATCTGCCTAAAGGCAGATTGACTGGAATTATGGTTAGGGTTGTCTTGATCTAAGGGCAGGAATTGTGATAAATTCATGCTCTTATACCAGAAACAGTAGATAAAATAGAAATCTCAGAGGCTTTTCCAGAACTGAGGTGAATCAGAAGTCAACATGGTGGATTAGCATCCCTGATGGAGTTGCTTTAGCCTCCACTGTTATCTGCAAGAAATCCACTTTAAACATAAAGACATAGATAAAAAGTAAAGGAATGTAGAAAGTTACACTAAGCCAACACTAATGAAAAGAAACCAGGAGTAGCTATATTAATTTCAGAGCAGACTGCTGAGCAAGGGAATTTGCAGAAATTAAGAGGAGCATTACCTAATGATAAAGGAGTCAATATTCCAGGGGAACATAACAATTTATAATGCATTTGTGCCTAGCAGCAGAGAATCAAAATATGTGAGGCAAAAACTGATTGACTCTCAGGGAAAAATAGATTAATCTATTGCATTGGGCAAAAGTAATTGTGGTTTTTGCTGTTACTTTTAATGGCAAATCCCACAATTACTTTTGTGCCACACTAACTTTAACATCCTCTTATTAGAAACGCATAGATTCAGCAGGCAGAAAAACGGTAAGCATATAGTTAACCTTAACAACACCATCAGTCAACTGGATGTAATTAATATCTATAGTCTACTTTATTCAAAAACAACAGATTACACATTCTTCTCAAGCTCACAAGGGACATTCACCAAAAGACCACATTCCGGGCCATAAGACATACATTTAAAAGAATAGAAGTCATAGAATATCTGTTCTCAGATCACAATGCAATTAAACTAGAATTCAATAACGGAAATATAGATAGACAATTTCCGAATACATGGACATTAAACACTACGCTTCTGAAAGGATGGATTAAAGATTGATTAAAGACTTAAATGTAAAACCCTAAACTATAAAAACCCTGGAAGACAACCTAGGCAATACCATCCTGGACATAGGAGTAGGCAAGAATTCCATGACAAAGATGCCAAAAGCAATCACAACAAAAGCAAAAATTGACAAATGTGATCTAATTAAACTTAAGAGCTTCCGCACAACAAAAGAAAGTATCAATAGAGTAAACAGATAACCTACAGAATGGGAGAAAATATTTGTGAACTATGCATATGACAAAGGTCTAATATTCAGCATCTATAAGGAACTTAAACAAATTTACAAGAGAAAAACAACCCTATGAAAAAGTGGGAAAACAACATAAACAGACACTTTTCAAAAGAAGACATACATGTGGCCACCAATCAGATTTTTAAAAAAACTTAACATTACTGATTATTAGAGAAAAGCAAATCAAAACCACAATGTGATACCACCTCACACCAATTAGAATGGCTATTACTAAAAAGTCAAAAAATAACAGATGCTGGCAAGGTAGCAGAGAAAAAAATGACGCTTATGCACTATTGATGGGAGTGCTAATCAGTTCAACCACTGTGGAAGACAGTGTGGCAATTTCTCAAAGACCAAAAACAGAAATACCATTCGACCCAGCAATCCATCATTACTGAGTATACACCTAAAGGAATATAAATCATTCTATCATAAAGACACATGCATACATATATTCATTGCAGTACTATTCTCAATAGCAAAGACATGGAATCAACATAAATGCCCATCAATGGTAGACTGGATAAAGAAAATGTGATACATATACACCATAGAATACATAGAATACTATGCAGTCATAAAAAGAGAATGAGATCATGTCTTTTGCAGGAACATGGATGGAGCTGGAAGCCGTCATCCTTTGCAAACTAACACAGGAACAGAAAACCAAATACCACAAGTTCTCACTTATAAGTGGGAGCTAAATGATGGGAACACATGGATGCATAAAGTGGAACAACACACATTGGGACCTCTCAGAGGGTGGAGGGTGAGAGGAGGGAGAAGATTAGGAAAAATAACTAATGGGTACTAGGCTTAATTCCTGGGTGATGAAATAATCTATACAACAAATTCCCATGATGCAAGTTTATCTATATAACAAACCATGTGTACAACTGAACTTAAATGTTAAATAAAAAGTGAAATAATATTACATAATATAAATGAATAAACAAATAAGTAGATAAATGCAGAAAGCACCAGGCCTCAATGGGATTGTTGGTAAATTCTACAAAACAGTTAAAGAAGAAATTGTACCAGTTCTCTACAATTTATTCCAGGAGATATAGGCAAAGGAAATACATCTTCACTCATTCTCTAAGGGCAGCATTACCCTTATACCAAAACTGGACAAAAAGTTACAAGAAAAGCAAACTACAGACCAACATCTCTCAGGTACATGGATGCAAAAATTCTGAACAAGATATAGCAAATCACATCCAAAATTCAAAAAGAATCATAGAGCACAATGAAGTGATATCTTAGTCCATTTGTGCTGCTCTAACAAAACACCTGATGTTAGTTAATTCACAGTAACTAAAACAGCATAGTACTGGTACCAAAACAGAGATAGAGACCAGTGGAACAGAACAGAGGTCTCAGAAAAAACACCACACATCTACAACCGTCTGATCTTTGACAAACCTGACAAAAACAAGAAACGGGGAAAGGATTCCCTATTTACTAAATGGTGCTGGGAAAACTGGCTAGCCATATGTAGAAAGCTGAAACTGGATCCCTTCCTTACACCTTATACAAAAATTAATTCAAGATGGATTAAAAACTTAAATGTAAGACCTAAAACCATAAATGCCCTAGAAGAAAACCTAGGCAATACCATTCAGGACATAGGCATGGGCAAGGACTTCATGACTAAAACACCAAAAGCAATGGCAACAAAAGCCAAAATAGACAAATGGGATCTAATTAAACTAAAGAACTTCTAATTAAACTAAAGAACCTACCATCAGAGTAAACAGGCAACCTACAGAATGGGAGAAAATTTTTGCAATCTACTCATCTGACAAAGGGCTAATATGCAGAATCTACAAATAACTTAAACAAATTTACAAGAAAAAAATAAAAAAACCCCATCAAAAAGTGGGCAAAGGATATGAACAGACACTTTTCAAAAGAAGACATTTATGCAGCAAACAGACACTTGGTAAAAATGCTCATTATCACTGCTCATCAGAGAAATGCAAATCAAAACCACAATGAGATACCATCTCAGACCAGTTAGAATGGCGATCATTAAAAAGTCAGGAAACAACAGGTGCTGGAGAGGATGTGGAGAAATAGGAACACTTTTGCACTGTTGGTGGGAGTGTAAACTAGTTCAACCATTGTGGAAGACAGTGTGATGATTCCTCAAGGATCTAGAACTAGAAATACCATTTGACCCAGCGACCCCATTACTGGGTATATACCCAAGAGGTTATAAATCATGCTGCTATAAAGACACATGCACACATATATTTATTGCAGCACTATTCACAATAGCAAAGACTTGGGACCAACCCAAATGTCCATCAATGATAGACTGGATTAAGAAAATGTGGCACATATACACCATGGAATACTATGCAGCCATAAAAAAAGATGGGTTCATGTCCTTTACAGTGACATGGATGAAGCTGGGAGCTATCATTCTGAGCAAACTATCGCAAGAACAGAAAACCAAACACTGCATGTTCTCACTCATAGGTGGGAATTGAACAATGAGAACAGTTGGACACAGGGCAGGGAACATCACACACCAGGGCATGTTGTGGGGTGAGGGGATGGGGGAGGGATAACATTAGGAGAAATACCTAATGTAAATGCCGAGTTAATGGGTGCAGCAAACCAACATGGCACATGTATACATACGTAACAAACATGCATGTTGTGCACATGTACCCTAGAACTTAAAGTATCAAAAAAAAAAAAAAAAAAAGAAATTTACTTTCTCACAGTGCTGGAGACTGGGCAGTTCAAGATCGAGGTGCTGGCACTTTCAGTTGTCTGGTGAGGTCTGGTCTTCATCTCCAAGATTGTGGCCTATTGCTGCATCCTCTAGAGGAGAGGAACACTGAGTCCTCACAAATGGCAGAAGGTTGAAGGGCCAGTGAGAGATGAATGCTCTGTGAAGCCTCTTTGGTAAAATCTTTAATCCCATTCATGATAGAAGACCTGTGATGGGCATGGCATCCTCCAAAATCTCTGAAATGCCTTCAGGGTCATTCTCCCACTGTCTTGAGGAATACCACATGGCTTCCTCCTATCCGTACCAATCTCCTTATCAAATGATTACTTGGCCATATCCTTTTTTATTCTTTACATGACCAGGCTGAGAGTTTTCCAAAGCTTCACATTCTGCTTTTGATTTTAAATTCTGTCTTTAAATAATTTCTCTCTTCTCATATTTTACTATAAGCAGGTAGGAGAAACCACACGGAATCCTGAACATTTTGCTGCTTAGATATTTCTTCCACCAGTATCCCAGTTATTGCTCTTAAGTTTGCTTTCACAAAGTCCTAGGACATGGACATAATTCAGTCAAGTTACTCACCACTTTATAACAAGGATGGTCTTTTCTCCAGTTTCTAGTATCTTGTTTCTCATTTTCATCTGAGGCCTCCTAAGAATAGTCTCTACTACCTGTATTTCTAACCTGTATTTCTATATTTCTATTTTGGTTACAACCACATAGGTATTCCCTAAGAAGACTGAGGCTTTTTTCTACAGCTCTTCTCTTTTTCAGAACCTTCACCAGAATCACTCTTAATTCTACATTTATGGCAACACAGGTTTTTTTTTCAGTGTTCACTTCAAAACTGTTCCAGCTTCTACCCCTTAGACAGTTCCCAAGCTGCTTGCACATTTTCAGGTACTTGTCACAGCAACACCTCACTCTCAGTACTATTTCTATCTTAGTCCATTTGTGCTGCTCTAACAAAATACTTGAGATTGGGCAATTTAAAAAACAAAAATTTATTTTCTGATAGTTCTGGAGGCCAGAAAGTCCAAGATCAAGGCACAGTGGTTTGGTCGTCTGGTGGGGGCTTCTGTCTGTCTCCAAGATGGCACCTTTCTGCCATGAAACACTGTGTTTTTATATGGCAGATGGTGGAAGCGTAAGTGAGAGATGAATCCTGCATAAAGTTTATTTTACAAGGTTGTGAATGCCATTCACAAGGGAGAAGTCTTTGTAGCTTAATCACTTCTTAAAGTTATCACATGGGCAACAACTGAATTTTGGAGAAGACTCATTCAAACCATAGCATGTGGGTTTTATCCAAGGTATGCAAGGCTGGTTCAATATTAGAAAATCAATTAGCATAATTCATCACATCAGCAGGCTAAATAGGACAAATCATGTAATCATATCAATAAATGCAAAAGAAGCATTAGATAAAATTGAACACCCATTCATGATAAAAAACTCTCAGAGAACTAGGAATAAAGGATAATTTCCTCAACTTGAAAAAGAACATCTGCAAAAAAGAACATCTACACAGTTACCATCATACTTAATGGTAAGGAACTTGAAGCTTTTCACTAACATCAGAAAGACGGAAAGGATATCCCATATCACCACTTCTTTTCCACATAATATTGGAAGTCCTAGCTAATAATACCAGAAAAAAATGTATACAGATTGGGAATAAATACATAAAATTGCATTTATGCACAGATGATATGATCATCTATGTAAAAAATCTGAAAGAATAAACAAACAAAACAAAACAAACTCCTGGAACTGATAAGCAATTATAACAAGATTGTAGTATAAAAGATAATGTGTATAAGTCAATTGCTTTCATATTATGCCATACATGAACAAGTGGAATTTAAAATGAAAAACTCATTACCATTTATATTAGCACTCCCAAAATCAAATACTTCTATGTAAATCTAAGAAAATATACACAAGATCTGTGTGAGGAGAACTACAAAACTCTAATGAAAGATATCAAAGAAGAACTAAATAACTAGAGAGATACTCCATGTTCATGGATAGGAAAATTTATTGTCAATATGTCAGTTCTTCTCAATTTGACCCATAGATTCAATACAATCTCAATCAACATTCCAGAAAATTATTTTGTGGCTATCGAGCAACTAATTCTAAAGTTTATATGGACAGGCAAAAGATTCACAATAGCTCATTCAAGATGGAAGAAGAACAGTTAGTGAACTGACGCCAACTGACTTCAAGACTTACTATAAAGCTATGATAATCAAGATGGTATGATGTTCACCAAAGAATAGACAAAGAAACCAATAGAACAGAATAAAGGGCCCAGAAACAGTCCCTTTAAAACATAGTTAACTAATCTTTGACAAAGGAGCAAAGGCAATACAATGGAACAAAAACAATTTTTTTTCAACAAATGGGTGCTGGAACAACTGGACATCCACATACCAAAAAACAACAAAAACAAACAAACAAAAAAAACTGTACACAGCTTATGCCCTTCACAAAAAGTAACTCAAAATGTTTCATAGACCTAAATGTAAAATGCAAGACTAAAATTTCTAGAAGATAGCATAGGAAAAAACCTAGATGACCTTGAGTATGGCAATGACACTTTATATACAACATCAAAGGGATGATTCATGAAAGAAATAATTAATAAGGTAGACTTCATTAAAATTAAAAATTTATCTGTGAAGGATGATGTCAAGTGGTTGAGAAGACAAGCCACAGACTAGGAGAAAAATATTTATAAAAGACACATCTTATAAAGGACCATTATCCAAAACACAAAGAACTCATAAAACTCAACAAGCAGGGTTGCAGCGGTTTGTGGTTTGTGCTTGAATCTCAGCTACTCAAGACGCTGACACAGGAAGATCTCTTGAGGCCAGGAGTTCGAGACCAGCATGAGCAACACACTTTTTTTAGAGACAAAAAGTGTTGCTTTTTGTCTCTAAAAAAGTCAGAGAAGAGTAGAATATAGAGTATAAATCCACACTGATATAACATCACAAATCTAAGACATCACCCTGGGTGGTCATGGGTCATGGTTAACCTTGCTGGGGATACCCAGCCATTTCACAAGTCAGTAGAGGCAAAGATAAACAAAGTTTCTAATAGCAGAATTTTGGCTTGAGTTTCTCTATGTAGCCACACCTCACTGATTCTTCAAATCCCATTTTACTGAGAAATCTTGCTATGTATCCTTCCCTTCTAACTGACACCAGTACTGTATTTCATTCTATGTGGTCTGTGCAATTTCTGATTCTGAATTTGCTGTCTGAGCACAGTTTCCCTATAACCTTCTTTACTCCCTTTCCAAAAAAGTTGAGAAAAGTGGATGACTCTATGTGTTGGTGACACCATTGAACACATTAAAACTCTCTCACTAAGTAGACCCAAGAACGGCCCTGGATTTTTTTTTTCCAGTGCTGGATCACTAGTTGCTGATGAAGACATTCTCAAAAGCAGTTATGACAACCTGGAGAAGTGCAAGTTGCGAGAAATGATGTGTTTCCACAGTGGCATATGAAAGGGAAGTCTTTCATTCAAGAGTGCAGAAAATGGCACATAGGAATGAATACGGCACCCTCCTAAGAATGCCATTAAATAAGCTTGCTATAGACTTTCAGAAATAGAACATTATTGCTTGGCACAGCCACCACTATACATTGGAGAGAAAAAGACTACATTTTTCACTATATGGCTTCTGTGTCCCTTCTATTAAGATGATTAGAAGACTTTCCTCTGCTTCTGTTAAGCACTTCACCAACTTCCCATTAAAAGAGAAAACACACAGTTTCTATTGCCTTTCAGGACCCTAAGCATTTCTTCACACTTCTACAATTCAAAATTTCATGAGGACCATAATTTTTAAAATATTTTCTGTGAATAGGTGGAAATTATTTACAGTGAGTCTCACTCAGCATCTCAGGGCAAACTGCTCTGTGTTCTGTTTTTGTTTGTTTGTTTGCTTGTTTGTTTTGAGGCGGAGTCTCGCTTTGTCACCCAGCCTGGAGTGCAGTGGTGCGATTTCGGCTCACTGCAACCTCTGCCTCCCAGGTTCACTCCATTCTCCTGCCTCAGCCTCTCAAGTACCTGGGACTACAGGCGCCCTGCTAATTTTTTGTGTTTTTAGTAGAGATGGGGTTTCACTGTGTTAGCCAGGATGGTCTTGATCTCCTGACCTCGTGATCCGCCTGCCTCAGCCTCCCAAAGTGCTGGAATTACAAGCATGAACCATCGTGCCCGGCCTCTCTGTGTTCTGTTTTGTCCTGGTTTGTGGAATAAGCCTTCATAAAATTCACATGTCTAGGACCTGTGGTTGCCTATGGAACTATTTCATCCAACAATGAAATATGTGGATGGCTGATGTGGGCTACCAGCTGGCTAAACATTGGTGAGACTGGGTGTATTGAAATGCTGTCAGTAGTAGAAGTTGGCAGACAGTTCATGAGAATACCAACCGCTATGGCAGGACTATGTCCAGCCAATAATGGGGAATATTGTTAGAGTGAAGGCAAAACCTCAAGCCTACAATATTTACAAAGTACTTTGCAATTGCAAATAGATTTTCTAGAGTCATTTTTCTCACATTTAAAAGTTTGCTTGTATATCTAACATCATCATATCCTGATATAAAAGTAAATATTCCTTTAAGGAAACAATGGTGGCTTGTTCAGGGCCCCAGACCAAATTTCCGGAGAGCCCATCTCACTGTTATTGTTCAAGTCGTGTTGACCTGCGGCTCAGAAAATGCATTCTCAGCAGCTGTCTTTATTCTTCTTACATGTTAGCTGTCTCCCATGACAAGCCTTTAGGGTTACCAAAAAAAGATGTATGTTGAAAACTCTTATTGTTTGTTTTTCCTGCAGTTCCCTATAAAATGTCAGTATTTTTGAAGAGGTTCTCCTTAAATTGAACCCCCGAGGCTGGAGATTTACCAGGTTGATTTAGGAGTTTGAAATCCTGGAGCGTTTCCATAAAATGAGGATTTACAGTTCATAAATATAATGACAAAAGTGTGAAGATACATTTTTGTCCTTGAAAAACTACTGGAACAAAAGTACTTTTCATAAAAGGCCCACAAGCTGCCATTTCCTTCAGACAGAGGCCTGTCCTGGCTAGGAATAGTGAAGTGGCGTTTTATTGCCACTGGTTTAAGATGGTCTTCCTCTCTGCTTCTTGGGGAGCCACTTTCTCCTGACAGGTACACAGATGGACATAGGAATTGAGCACTGCAACATTTAAGCAGTGACAAGTATAAAGAAATGACAGGAAAATATGTTGACATGTAGAGCACACTTCTTTTATTTGCCCCATTCCTGCCTGGGTTCAGCTTCTGGATCACTATAGTCTGGTTGTGATCTTTGCTCTCAGTTCCTTAGCTGAGTTCCTTCTTGCATATGGCAGCAAACAGCCTGGTTAATAATTGACATTAAATTTTCTGCTGTGACAAACTGCTTAGGGAAAATATATGCCATGCTCTGGCTTTATAAAATGTTAAGGGGGGAACACTAAGGAAACTGTGTCACTAATGGACCTTCTTTTTTTTTTTTTTTAATTGAGATGGAATCTTGTTCTGTTGCCCAGGCTGGAGTGCAGTGGCACGATCTCAGTTCACTGCAACCTCCACCTCCAGGGTTCAAGAAATTTTCCTGCCTCAGTCTCCTGAGTAGCTGGGATTACAGGCGCACACCACCATGCCCGGCTAATTTTTGTATTTTTAGTAGAGATGAGGTTTCACCATTTTGGTCAGGCTGGTCTCGAACTCCTGACTTCGTGATCCACCCGCCTCAGCCTCCCAAAGTGCTGAGATTGCAGGTGTGAGCCACCACGCTTGGCAAATGGACCTTCTTGACAGATGATAGAAGTGGTGTGAGGCTAGCAGTTATGTAGCTCTGCAGAAAACACCCTAGGTTGAATAGCAGCAGTGGATTCGTGAGTGTGGGGAAAACCTCTGGATTTTCTTTCAATTTAGTTGTGAATCGAATTGACATAATTTTCAAACTTAGGATGAATGTTGGAGCTTACCCTGAGGTTAAAGAAGGGATAGACTTCCAGATTTGCTTACTTTATCCCAATTCTTGGAAAGGCAGAATCATGTCTCCATTCTACTCTGACTAATTCACCTCTATAAATGTCTAGTAACCCAGAATGGGGGGAGGGGGGAGTGTTGTGCCCACCCCACACTTACTTCCCTTAATGCTGATGTTTGGTTATAATTAGAAATAACTTTATGTTGTGGAAAGAGCACTATGCCATGAGTCAGAAAAACTAAGTTCTAGTCATGGATTCACAACTGATAATAGTTTACTGAGCAAACTAAGATATATTGAAATTGAAAGGGAGTGTTATTAACATTTATACTGGTCCACAGGCATTAACCAGGACTGTTGTGGGGAAACTGGGATGTAGGACCATTCTTCTACTTCCTGTGTGTTTGGGAAAATAATATTCTAAGGGAATACTGAAGGAACCAAAGTAGGATGGGCTCCTTTTGGTAGTCTTTTCCTGTAAACCAGTGTAATTTTAAGAAGACCTCATGTAAGGAGAGGGCTGTGTTTGAAGAGACATTAGGGAATACTGTAGATCCCAATAGTGTAGTTAAGCAAGCCTATAGCTGTGTATATTTGGCATCTAACCAGAAATATACAGGTCTGACATTTTGGGGAATTAACTTTGCTGTTAAGTCGTTGCAACCCTGGAGACTAAAACTCAAGGACTCTTGGTCCTCCTCATGTCATAATTTGACGTTCTTTGGCCTAAATCTGGCGATCAGCCTCGGGCCCTCTGCCTCATTGTTTTTTGCAGAATTAGAAGGAATCAAGATACTTTCTGTAGAGCTCCTGCTACCACACTGACAACTGTGTTCATGACCCGTGTAGCCCAAACCCCTTCAGCCATCTGCTCAGCCTACTGGCCACAGTTCTGAATTAAGCAACTGGAGGCCAGTCATTAACAAACACCTTCTGTTGGCTTATACACCATGACCAAGAAACTTCAATTGGCAGTTTGAGGTCATACAAGACACCTAACTTGAATATGTTTTATGTAGGAAAATCAACTCATAGTACTGCCATGTAAGCATTATACATGTTGATTAAATAAGATTAATGCAAGGTCCATGGGCAGGTTATGCACAAAATGACTCTGTTGCCACATAAGGAGGTTCTGGCTGTATAAGCATCCCTTTAAATCATGCAATAATATTTTGGAATATCTTTCAACTAGGTAACAGGGCTAATTAGATCATCAACAAAGATTTGTGTTCCCCTTCCACAGAGTAGAGCTGGGTGCTGGGAGGCTGCTGTCTACCTAGGATCTAGATTTCCCTGAACACCAGGCATAGGTGGAGCCTAGTGTCTAGTTTCTTCACAGTGAAACATGAAGAGATATCTTTCTGTAGTCTTGTCTCCATATACCAGTGGAATGTGAATGTCTCCAAGATCCTGGAAGAAGCCTGGGTCCCTACATAATCATGCGAAAGGCTACTAGCCAAGGAAATTAAAGTGTGGGAAATATAACTCTATTGTGTTAAGATTTGAGGGGTGATATGGTTTGGCTGTGTCCCCACCCAAATCTCATCTTGAATTGTAACTCCCACAATTCCCACATGTCATGGGAGGGACCCAGTAGGAGGTAATTTAATCATGAGGCAGGTCTTTCTTATGCTACTTGTTATAGTGGGTAAGTCTCATGAGATCCAGTGGTTTTATAAATAGGAGTTCACCTGCACAAGCTCTCTTTCTTTGCCTGACACCATCCATATAAGGGACTTGCTGCTCCTTGCCTTCTGCCATGATTGTGAGGCTTCCCCAGCCAGGTGGAACTGTAAATCCATTAAACCTCTTTATCTTCCCAGTCTTGGTTATGTCTTTATCAGCAGCATGAAAATGGACTATACAGTAAATTGGTACCAGTAGAGTGAGGTGCTGCTAAAAAGATACCCAAAAACGTGGAAGTGAATTTGGAACTGGGTAACAGACAGAGGTTGGAATAGTTTGGAGGACTCAGAAGATGACAGGAAAATGTGGGAAAATTTGGAACTCCCTAGAGACTTATTGAATGGCTTTGACCAAAATGCTGATAAAGATATGGACAATGAAATTCAGGCTCAGATGGTCTCAGATGGATATGAGGAACCTGTTGGGAACTGGAGCAAAGGTGACTCTTGTTATGTCTTATCAAAGAGACTGGCAGCATTTTGCCCCTGCCCTAGAGATTTGTGGAACTTTGAACTTGAGAGAGATGATTTAGGTTATCTGGCAGAAAAAAATTCTAAGCAGCAAAGCATTCAAGACATGACTCGGGTGCTGTTAAAGGCATTCAGTTTCATAAAGGAAGGACAGCATAAAAGTTTGGAAAATTTGCAGACTGACAATGTGATAAAAAAGAAAATCCCATTTTCTGAGGAAAAATTCAAGCTGGCTGCAGAAATTTGCAGAAGTAACGAAGAGCCCAATGTTAATCCCCAAGACAATGGGGAAAATGTCTCCAGGGCATGTCAGAGGTCTTCACGGCAGCCCTTCCCATCACAGGCCTGGAGGCGTAAGAGCATAAAATGATTTTGTGGTCTGGGCCTAGAATCCCTGTGCCATGTGCAGCCTAGGGACTTGGTTCTCTGTGTCCCGGCTGCTCCAGCCATGGCCAAAAGGGGTCAATGTAGAGCTCAGGCTGCAGCTTCAGAGGGTGTAAGCCCCAAGTCTTGGTAGCTTCCACATGGCATTGAGCCTGCGAGTGCACAGAAGTCAAGAATTGGGGTTTGGGAACCTCCATCAAGATTTCAGAGGATGTATTGAAATGCCTGGATGCCCAAGCAGAAGTTTGCTGCAGGGGTGGGGCCATCATGGAGAACCTTGGCTAGGGCAGTGCAGAAGGGAAATGTGGGATTGGAGCCTACACACTACAACTGGAGCACTGCCTAGGGGAACTGTGAGGAGAGGGCCACCATCCTCCAGACCCCACAATGGTAGTTCCACCAACAGCTTGCATTGAGGACCTGGAAAAGCCACAGACACTCAATGCCAGCCTGTGAAAGCAGCCAGGAATGAGGTTGTACCCTGCAAAGCCACAAGGGTGGAGTTGCCCAAGACCATGGGAAATCACCTCTTACAATATGTGACTCAGATGTGAAACATGGAGTCAAAGGACATCATTTTGGAACTTTAAGATTTGGCTGCCCCATTGAGTTTCAAACGTGCATGGGGCCTGTAGCCCCTTTGTTTTGGCCAATTTCTCCCATTGGGAATGGCTGTATTTACCTAATGCTTGTACCCCCATTGTATCTAGGAAGTAACTAACTTGCTTTTGATTTTACAGGCTTGTAGGCAGAAGGGACTTGCCTTTTCTCAGATAAGACTGGACTGTGGACTTTTGAGTTAATGCTGAAATGAGTTAGGACTTTGGGGAACTGTTGGGAAGGCATGATTGGTTTTGAAATGTGGGGACATGAGATTTTGGAGAGGCCGGGGCAGAATGATATGGTTTGGCTGCATCCCCACCCAAATCTCATCTTGAATTGTAGCTTGCATAATTCCCAAGTGTTATCGGAGGGACCCAGTGGGACATAATTGAATCAGGGGGGCAGTTTCTCCTATACTGTTCTCATAGTGGTGAGTAAGTCTTATGAGATCTGATGGAGTTATAAGGGGAAACTCTTTTCACTTGATTCTCATTCTCTCACTTGTCACTGCCACATAAGAAGTGCCTTTCGTCTTCTGCCATGATTGTGAGTCCTTCCTAGCCACATTGAACTGTAAGTCCATTAAACCTATTTCTTTTATAAATTGCCCAGTCTCAGATATGTCTTTATCAGCAGCATGAAAAGGGACTAATACAAGGAGTTATTTGTTAGAGAAGCTAATGTGTTGTCAAGTAATACAGCTAGGCATGGGTGATTTATTTATAATTTACTTTGTTTCACAAAATATTTGAGATAACCTACAAGGTTACATACATTTAAATGAAAATAAAAGTAAGAAAATAAAAATTAGAATATAAGGCTAAGATCAATGGACATTTGGAGCAGAAAATTTCAGGCTATACAGATTTACAAAGTTGAGCCACAAATTTGGTTCCCGACTTCCTGGAAACCAAAGCAATAATAAGAAATTCTGTTTCATTTATTTAATTCATATTGCCCATAAGGAGAAAGCATACTAATTTCTGCAGCACAGAAGAAATTTTGTGAAAGAAATTTATCTTATGGGGTGTCATATAAGAAATACTGAGGAATATGATGAACAGTGTCCTCTATCATATTTCTTACTAAATACAGATAGTGACATTAGTAAAGATATTTCTTGTAAGCTATTGGCATCCACCACGGGTCACTTGTCAATGTGATTATGGTGGTAGTGGCTAGACACAGAGATAAATAAGATCTATACCCTGAACCAGGGAAACTCAGTTTCTAGTGGGAAAAAAAGATATGTCATACAGAAAATGATAATACAGAGTGATAAGTACTGGGAGAGGAGAATTAATTAGCATGTACTTGTCAAGTTTATAAAACTTTTTCTTTCTTTCCTTAATGATTCAAAAAAAAAAAAAAACAAAAACCCAGCCTTATTTTTCTTGGCTTTATTTTATTTTAATGACATAAATTTCCAAGATAAGAGTAGGGGACTAGACTTGTGAGTCACTTTTAAGATGGTAACTCACAGTTTCTGATTCCTGTGACTGGAAAACATGAGGATGGTAGGCAGAGGCTACAGAAAAAACACAGGTTTTGGGTCACATATCCCTGGGCTTGAGATCCAGCTCTCATATTTATTGGCTTTGTAACCCTAGTCAAGTTACTTCACTTCTCTCAGCCATCTTTCACATTGAAATAAGACAACAGAGGACAGGTGCAGTGGCTCATCCTGTAATCCCAGCTCTTTGGGAGGCCAAGGCAAGCAGATCACTTGAGCCCAGGAGTTCAAGACCAGCCCAGGACAACATCATGATGAAACCCTATCTCTACAGAAAAATACAAAAATCAGCCAGGTGATATGGTTTGGCTGTGTGTCCCCACCCAAATCTCATCTTGAACTGTAGCTCCCATAAATCCCTCATGTTGTGGGAGGGACCCAGTGGAAGATAATTGAATCATGGCAGCAGCTCCCCCATGCTGTTCTCGTGGTAGTAAGTCTCATGAGTTCTGATGGTTTTGAAAGGGAAAACCTCTTTCGCTTGGCTCTTCTCTTGTCTGCTGCCATGTGAGATGTGACTTTTGCCTTCTGCCATGATTGTGAGGCCTCCCTAGCCATTTGGAACCAAGAATCCATTAAACCTCTTTCTTTTGTAAATTGCCCAGTCTTGGGTATGTCTTTATTAGCAGTGTGAAAACAGACTAATACAACGGGCGTGGTGGCATACACCTGTAGTTCCAGCTACTGTGGGAGGCTGAGGTGGGAGGATTGCTTGAGCCTTGGAGGCGGAGGTTGCAGTGAGTCCAGATTGCACCACTGCATTCCAGCCTGGGTGACAGAATGAGACTCTGTCCAAAAAAAAAAAAAAAAAATACAGAGAGACAATAAGACAATAAATACCTATCTCAATGATAATGAATGTGAAGAGTCTGACGCTTCATCCAATCTCAAGTGTAACCAATCATCTGAAAGGCTACTCTGGCTAAAATATAAATCTAAACTTCAATATTTTCCCAAAATTCAGCCTTCAACTTCCTTTTAGAAGAAAGAAGTGAGCTTCCTTTTAGAGGAAAGATGCAAATGAGTTTTCATCCCTTGAATCTACATGTCTCCTCTAGTCAGTTCAAATCCAACAGTGTTTCTCAAAGCATGCTCTTCACTCCACTTGTATAAAAATTCTCAGAGATGCTTGTTGGCACTTTCTCTTAAGCTTCACTCTCTCTTAATGAATCAGAATGTTTAGAGACAGTCAGAGAATCTGCATTCTACACAAATTCTCCTGGAGATTTTATATGTGTATAGAAGTTTGCCTTAAACATTGAGAAATGGTAATATCTTAAATTGCAAGAGAAGAATCTTTATAGTCACCAGTTCATATGAAAATAGGAAAAATTTTTTCGTATTGTTTTAATATCAGTATTAAATATAAGATATTAAGGTATAAGTGGCAGAAGAATAAGCAATTATTTAAAAAGTCAATGATTGAAAACATTTGAATTTTTAAAGAAATTAGTCTGTCACATAGGCATGCCCTGAGGTCATTGTGCATAAATACTCCTCATACATAGATGTAATTAGGTTTACTTTTCTATAGTCACAATTTGAACCTTTCTCCTTTCTTTGATAAGTCTCCAGTGTCTATTAGGAACATGAATATGGGTTGTTTTCCTTAGGACCATGTATAGTTTATTTATTTTTATTTTTTATTTTTTTGAGACAGGGTCTCACTTTGGCACCCAGACTGGAGTGCAGTGGTGCAATCTTGGCTCACTGCAGCCTTGACCTCCCAGGTTCAAGCAATCCTTCTGCCTCAGACCCCCAGGTAGCTGGGACTACAGGTGCGCGCCACCACACCTGGCTTATATTTGTATTTTTTTGTAGAGATGGGGTTTTGCCATGTTTCCCAGGTTGGTCTCAAACTCCTGGACTAAAGTCATCCACCCACCTTGGCCTCCCAAAGTGCTAGGATTACAGGCATGAGTGACCGCACCCAGCAGTTCATTCTTACCATGTACATTGGGAGTTATACTTACTCAGTGAGAAGTCCTGTCCTTAAGAAGGGAATTTTTAAGACTTGAGACTGCAGCAGAAAAAAAAAGTTATTGTATGTCTCAGTCACTCCACTCTCCCCAGACTTACAAACCAATTTTTCATCACCCCTATGTTTACTAACATAGATACTTCAGATATGGATTCATCATCTAGGTCTGAGCTTTTCTTCTCTGCTATCTGCTACCCTACCACTTGACCAAATCTAATAAGTACAATGCTGAATTATTTAGAAGAGTTCCAACACATCTCTCTAGGAAAACACACAGGAAAGAAGACAATGGAAAAACCTTTATAAAGAGCTAAAGTAAAATATTTCCAACTTAGAATTCTATCCTAGAAAAAATGTCTTTAAAAAATGAAGGCAAAATAAAGATTTTTTCAGACCAACCAAATAGGAAAGAATTCATAGCTAGTAGTCTTGCTCTATGGGATATGTTAAAGGAAGTTTTCTTTTTTCCACTAAAAATAAAATGATACTAGATGAAAGTTTCAGTCTCCACAGAGGAGTAAAAACCTGCAGAAATGGCAATCATGCATGTATGTATGTATAAAAATATTTGGTTTCATGTTTAATCTCATCAAATGGTTTGACTAAAGCAAAAATAATAACAATGTATTGCAGGGCTTACAACATATGTAAAGTTGAAATATATGCCAACAATAGCACAAAGGAGAAGAGGGAGGAAATGCAAGTACACTGCTGGAAGGTTCTTATAATATATATAAGTTGTTACAATATTATTGGAAGGCAGACTGTGAAATGTTAAAGATGTGTACTGTAAACTTAAAGTAACCACTAAAATAACACAGCAAGGACTTGTGAGGCAGATTTCTTAGGACACAAAATTGTGAACTATAAAATAAAATGGGCCAGGCATGGTGGCTCACACTTGTAATCCCAGCACTTTGGGAGGCCAAGGTCAAGAGTTCGAGACCAACCTGACCAACATGGTGAAACCCCATCTCTACTAAAAATACAAAAAATTACCCAGGCATGGTGGCGGGCACCTGTAATCCCAGCTACTTGGGAGGCTGAGGCAGGAGAATCAGTTGAACCTGGAAGGTGGAGGTTGCAGTCCACCTTCCGGTGGAGGAGCCGAGATCGCGCCATTGCACTTCAGCCTGAGCAACAAGAGCGAAACTCTACATCAAAAATATAAACAAACATAAAAAATAAATAAAATGGATAATTTAAACTTTATCAAAATCAAAATGTTTTCCCTTCACAAGTTATGGTTTTGAAAATGGCGAGTAAGCCACAGACTGGAAGACAATGTTTTCTTTTTTTTTTTTTTTTTATACTTTAAGTTCTAGGGTACATATGCATACCACGCAGGTTTGTTACATATGTATACATGTGCCATGTTGGTGTGCTGCACCCGTTAACTCGTCATTTATGTTAGATATATCTCCTAATGCTATCCCTCCCCCCTTCCCCCACCCCACGACAGGCCCCGGTGTGTGATGTTCCCCATCCTGTGTCCAAGTGTTCTCATTGTTCAATTCCCACCTATGAGTGAGAACATGCGGTGTTTGGTTTTCTTTCCTTGCAATAGTTTGCTCAAAATGATGGTTTCCAGCTTAATCCATGTCCCTACAAAGGACATGAACTCATCCTTTTTTAAGGCTGCATAGTATTCCATGGTGTATATGTGCCACATTTTCTTTCTTTTCTTTTTTTTTTTTTTTTGAGACGGAGTCTCGCTCTGTTGCCCAGGCTGGAGTGCAGTGGCGCGATCTCCACTCACTGCAAGCTCCGCCTCCCGGGTTCACGCCATTCTCCTGCCTCAGCCTCCCGAGTAGCTGGGACTACAGGCACCTGCCACCACGCCCGGCTAGTTTTTTGTATTTTTTTTTAGTAGAGACGGGGTTTCACCGTTTTTTTTTTTTTTTTTTTTTTTGACAGAGTCTTGCTCTCACCCAGGCTGGAGTGAAGTGGCGCAATGTCAGCTCACTGCAAGCTCTGCCTCCCAGGTTCACACCATTCTCCTGCCTCAGCCTCCCAAGTAGCTGGGACTACAGGTGCCTGGCACTACGCCCACTAATTTTTTGTATTTTTAGTAGAGATGACGTTTCACCATGTTAGCCAGGATGGTCTCGATCTCCTGACCTCGTGATCCACCCACCTTGGCCTCCCAAAGCACTGGGATTACAGACATGAGCCACTGCACCCGGCCTATGTGCCACATTTTCTTAATCCACTCCATCATTGATGGACATTTGGGTTGGTTCCAAGTCTTTGCTATTGTGAATAGTGCCGCAATAAACATACATGTGCATGTGTCTTTATAGCAGCATGATTTATAATCCTTTGGGTATATGCCCAGTAATGGGATGGCTGGGTCAAATGGCATTTCTAGTTCTAGATCCTTGAGGAATCGCCACAGTGTTGGAAGACAATGTTTTCAAAACACGTGTCTAATAAATAATTTGTACCCAGAATATATACAGAATACTTAATAACAAATGTAGAAACAACGCAATTAAAAAACAGGCAAAGATTTGGATGTACACTTATCCAAAGAACATATACAAATAGAAAAATAAACATAACAAAGGATGCCCAATATTATTAATCATTTGGAAAATAGAAATTAAAATGACAGTAAAATATCCTGACTCATGCACTAGAATAGCTACTTAAAAAGACCGACAATACCCATTGTTGGCTAGGGTATGGAGCAACTGGAATTCTCATATGTCACTGGTAGGAATGCAAAATGGCAGTCAGTGTGGATGAAGTTAGGATAGTTATTAGAAGTTAAACAGTCACTTGCCATATATATCTTACCAAGAAAAATAAAAACCTATGTCCACATAAAGACATGTATGTGAATGTGCATAGCATTTTTATTCATAATAACCTTGAACCAATTGAGATATATCCATATAACAGGATACTATTTATCAAGAAAAAGGAATAGACCACTGATGTATGCAAGAAAACATGGATAAATCTCACAAGCATTATGCTGAATGAAAGAGCCAGATGCAAAAATCAGGTACTGTATGATACCATTTACCCAAAATTCTACAAACTATAGTGACAGAAAGCAGATCAGTTTTTGCCAGGAGCCAAGGAATGGGGAGGATGAATGGCAAAGAGGTACAGGAAAAGCAATGAAAATGACCTGACTCGGGCCATGGTTACAAAACTGCGTACACATTGGACTATACAATTAAAATTGGCAAATTTTATTGTATGTGAATTATGACTCAGCAAAGCTGATTTTCTGAAAAACTTGGAGAAAGGGTGAATCCAGTACTATGCAAGAGAAAGTACAGAATAAATCTAGAATATCTCTTTGTGTAAGAATATAAAGAAGTGCTCAATAAATAATGAGGGAATGTCAAAAGGAAAAAGGGGCCAAGTTGAAGGGGCCCCCACTGAGCAGATCAATGATAATTTTATCATCAAGATAAATAATAATGTAACGAATTTTAACTCATTGAATAAAATAAGAATATGTTAATCCACACTGTTATGAATAAGTCAATGAAAAATAAGTCAGTGGGAGCAAAGAGAATGCCATTGAAGTATAAAAGGAATGATGGTATTAGAAAATCATTAGCAGAGAGTAAAAGCGGTAGCTTAAAGTTTTACAACCAACAGCCTGTTTCTGTAGTCTCAAAGTATCCCACTCTTCATAATACTTAGATATAAAGGGAATAATAGTAACTTTACAGTGAAGAAAGCTGGCTAACACCACCTTAACCAAGTGATCAGAGATAACATGTGAGACAAGAGAGAAGTACCAGCAGAGATTTGGAAGGCATGGAGACACCTTGGAGCAGATGACTTCTGACTGTGCTTGGAGAATTGAATGGTATTTCACCAGGCAAAGGAGGCACAAGAGGCTTTCAGGCCGAAGGTGTACCAAATGCAAAGAAATGGGAAGTGTTAGGATACCCTGCGTTTAAGGACGTGCAAGCAGTTTGTTGTGAATGATTGGGTAGGTGTGAAGGGAAAAGAGATGAAGTATGAACCTAGAAGAAGACCAGCGTCAAATTGTGAGAATTCACAATGCCACGTGTTAAAGGTTTTTCACTAGATCTTGAATGTGATATATTTGAAGATAGTCAAGTAGAGATGTTTTTTCAAGGCAGAAGAGTCTGCGGCTCAGGAGGAAGTTCTGGGGTTGAAATTAGATGTTTGGAAGCCATTAAAGTGCAGTTGTTAGTGAAGCCAGTGGGGTAGATGGGCTCAACAGGAGAGAGGGAGGCAGAGCAAGAATAGAAAAGAATACACATGCCCCTAACATCAGCATTTATAGCACACCAGAAGGGAGGATGCAAACTCCGAAAACAAGGCCAAGGAGTTGGAGGAAAACCAGGAGAGAATAGGATGTCAGAAAACAACTGAACGTTAACAATTTTATCCCCCAGATTAAAATTCTTTATATAATATATAAACTAAATACTCATTTTTTGTCATCTGCACATTCCTTGCATGTAATTTGCTGAGCTATATAGATAAGTAGGCCAGTTACCATGCCTCTTTGTCAATGGATCTTTATCAGGAAAAATAAGGAATTATATGAGCTGATTTCTGAAGTCTTTTCTGCTTTAACTCTCTCTGATATTATTGATGCTTGGTCAGAATTCAGAACTCAGGTTTTTGATGTTAACAAAAAACAAAGTTAAATGTGTTTCATTTATACTATGATGTGGCAGGAACTGCAGCTGGATATGACTTATTTCCAAAGAAGGCAGAGGCAAGCCTTTGGAAACATATTTCAAATCATTCCAACTCTGCAGTCATATGAAACTTAAGTGTTTAAGGCAGCAGAAGAAATAGCACTGCTATTTGTTAGAACTGTTCGACCACATGGCTTCATTTACATCGTTACATTGGGCTGAGATTTGGGACTGAGGTTAAAAGTTTAGTCTTCAGACAAAACAGGTGATTCAGACACTGTCACAGCTGAAGGGCCCAGCCACATACCCTCAAGCAGATTGTTTCTGGTTTTTCACAAGGAATCAGTGTATTCATTGACTTGAAAGTATTTGTACATACGTGTCATTTGTGTATTTTACCGGAATCAGTTTGCTCAGCAAAGAGTCAGTGAATAGGTACTTTGTGTAAACACTGTGCTACCCACTGCTGAGGAACAGAGAGGTGAAAACAACATAGCTCCAGATGACAAGGAACTTACAGTCTAACAAGGGCAGACAGATATTTAAATAAGTGTACTCTTTAAGGTAAAATAGAACTGATGCTGTGGTAGAGGAAGAAAAAAAAATCTTACCTCATCATTTTCTCCTACAGGCACAAATGGTGCACCAAATCTCTTGATTTGTATTGTAACAGTAGAGGCCTTTGAAAGCAAGGGATATCAAACATTTGAGCTTGGCTCTTAGCTACAGCATTAATGGGATGTGATTAAAAATGTACCTGAAGACCGATATTTAAAGCAGGACAAAATTTGGTTTCTAATTGTTCCCCTTCTCAAAAGAAGAAAGAAGGAGCTTCTCGAAGGATAAGGTAGTTGTATGTTGAGGCTTTAATATTCTGGTAAACTGTGAGATTCTTTAGCACCCTTGTTTATGTTGTTTATACGGTAAGGGAGGTTTGGAAAAAGTAAAACATATATTTATCAGTCACTTAAATAGTACTTACTTTGTGCCAGGACTGTTCTAAGTGATTTACAAATATTATCTCAATGGTCTTAATAGACATGTAAAACCTTATTCTTTCCATTTTGCAGATAAAACTGGAGATACAGAGAGGTCAAGTAATTTAGCATGGTCCTATTTATTTTCTTTCATTTTGTTAAAAGGTCTTGGAGGTACAAATGGCCTACAGGACTGTTCAGAAGGCAAGTGCAGCACCTGACCAATGGCATAACAGATCATTCAGCCTGCAGGCTCAGAACTGTGATGCCGTCTTCAATGTCTCTCTCTCCACTTTGTGTGCAATCTTCAGAGTTTACTACTCACACCTTATGTCCCTTAAAGTGCTTCCTTTACATCCAGGCAAGTGGGGTTCCTGCTCTTGGCCCCACACAGCAGAGCCTCCTGCTTTAGAGTGGCTTCCTCAACCTTCTCTAAGTCTCCCTTTGGTTCCTGGAGCTGTCTGCAGCTATTAGAGTGCTATTCCAGGAGGTGTCCCAAGCCCTGTAGAGGGCCCCTGTGATACCAGCTCCCTATTTCTCCCCACAGTGCATTATCTGACCCTCACTTTTGCCAGGAATCAACACAATGCCCTGAGGATCTTCGGGACTTCTGAATTTGGAGTCACCTTAGGGAAGATATGACTCCTGCCAGTTAGTATGCTATTTCTTTCATGAGCTCATACAAGCTTGGCTACAAGAATGATGCTGATGAACTGATTTTAAGTTATTCCTACCCATGAAATACACAAGATGAATTCTGGCCCCTGGCCCATTACCAACAACGTGTGTGAGCCATGCATTGGCTTTCACTTATGCCTGGCGCTGCAGTGGGAATGGTGGCAGCTGCCTTCACCCTGTGTGTCTTCCACTGCTGGCACTCAGGGTGGTCCCTCCATCCATCCACAGCTGGGTGCTCCATGTCAGAGATCTTCTGGGATGGCTGCACCTGACACATTTGAAGGCTTTCAATATTACTTCTCTATAATGCCAAGAAACCTTTCTGACTGACATCCTTTCTTGCTTCTGATCAACGTGGAGACATTGTCTTCTCCTGAGACAGTCTTAAGCCAATGTAGATGAGGGATGCATATTTCTTTTAGGAATGGAACAACTATTCTTGATCTGTCCATAGGCTTCTTACTTGTCTTTTTGATTGCTGTTCAGGCAAAAGGAAGTTTGAAAGAAATCACATTCTAAGAATAAAATTATTATAAAGAATTCAAGAGAAAAGTATGGTTGAAAGACGAATTGTTCTACATTTACAGTATAAAATCCAAACAGTAATTTAAAATGACCAGGACATGACTTAATGCTAACATTTTCCCACAAACTAATTTAAATTTGCATCATTAACAAAGAATAGTAACAATATTTGAGATTATCATTGGAATCCATTATTCTCAGGAAGCACAATGGATGGTACTGCATCCTGAATAATGATCTAACAGCATTAAATAAATGGTGCTAGGAAACCAGTGGCAAGAAGAGCAATATTGTCTCAATATAAATAGATTCTGACTGGGCACGGTGGCTCATGCCTGTAATCCTAGCACTTCGGGAGGTTGAGGTGGGCAGATCACGAGGTCAGGAGTTCAAGACAAGCCTGACCAACATGGTGAAACCCCGTCCCTACTAAAAATACAAAAATTAGCCAGGCAAGGTGGCTCATGCCTGTAATCCCAGCTACTCAGGAGGCTGAGGCAGGAGAATTGCTTGGACCCGGGAGGCGGAGGTTACAGTGAGCCAAGATCACACCACTGCACTCCAGCCTGGGTGACAGAGCAAGACTCTGTCTCAAAAAAATAAAAAATAAAAAATAAAAAAAATTTTAAAAAAGATTTTGAAGAGCCCTGGCTTTGTATTAACAGTCTGGCTCCTTTTCATTAAAGTGGGGAGGTAAGAAATTAGGTAGGAACAATGTCTATGACAATAAAGAACATGAAGAAATGGTTCCTGAACACTACAATCTCCATATGCACTAACTAGACAATTAACAAATGTATATGTACCTCTTCAATACATAGCTGTATTTCACCTAGGTCTATAAATTTTGTAAAACCGTTTTTAAAGATCAGGCAGTTTACATAGAGAAGGGCCTTGCGAAAAAAAAATTGCCTGTGACCCCTTGCATCCTAGGAGTGGCTCCAGTCCCATATTTCTATTTTTAAATTTGCATTCCCTCTGCCTTATTACCTTTCCCTTAGCCCATTGCAATACTTTTTCTAACTGACTGAATGTTATCCTTTCTTCCCCTTATAGTCTTCCTTAAACACATCTGGCTAATTGCTCTGGATGTTTTGGAGTTACTTCTTTACTTTAAACTTTCACTGACTCTCCATTGTTCTCAGGTGAAGTACAGACCATTCATTCATCCTCTCCAATCTAACTATAAACCACCTTTCCAACTCCATCTCTCAGTATGTAATGTTACCACACAGTAAGTCTGTAATGAAACTGAACCTCTGGCTGTTCTTCAACATGTCTTTCTCCTTCTCATCTCTACACATTTGCTTTTAATATTCCTGCCCCACTTCTGTCTCTCCCATTTCTCTCCATTACAATTATACCTAATCTTGAAGGCCTCAGATGCTTCCATTTCCCCAAGCCCTAAGTCAGATGTCTCCTTCTTTTCATCTATGTGCTTATTTAGCGGTACCTCTTTTGTAGTTTTTTTTTTTTTTTTTTACAAGCTGACTGAAATGACATGAAGATGAAGGGACTTGGCCAGGGTTAGGGTTCAAATTAGTCAAATAATTGTTCATATTGGCAGAAACATATTTTTATTGCTTCCAACCATTGGCACTTAGATGATTAGTTTTATTAAAGAGAATCATAGACATTAAAGAGAATATAGGCAAGACTGTGCTCTTAGTGGAAGCTGATAACAGAAATAAGCTTATGGTTTGCAAGATGAAAAGCCCAAATGCTATGTTGAATAAAAACTAAGAACAAAAAAAGTCTAAAGCAAGAAGGTCTAGAAATCTTGTTAAACGCCATGCATTCACAAAGACATTTTTTCTTTTGAAAAAGAATAGAGTCAGAGGAAAGCAAGATTTCTATTTACTGCCTTTGTTGTCTTTAAAGAGCAGACCTTGCCAAAACTATAGCAGTCATGCAGATCTTGGCATCTGCAATCTCTAACAGGTTTCAGATTTCCAAAACTGACTTGAAAATCACATGTCAGCAAACTAAAGGGGCAAGGGGAGATGCTGATAGGAAACAAGTGAGTTTTATGTGCTCTTGAAATTCTATGAAAAAAAATACGCTAAACGCTAATCAGAAAGCCTGCAATCTTTCATTTTCTCTTTATGACAATGATTAAGCTCATAATGTCTTTCAGAGACTTGAGCAAAGAAAACAAGCTGGAAAATCAGTGCAGTAAATGGCAAACATGCCACGGGTGTGGATTAGACTGGGAACTAGAGTCAGTGAGAACATGGTATTTGGGTAACACTGTCCCTGGATTGGCAAATCTGTCTGAGATCTGTTATATTTTGAGTCTCAAAGACACTGAAACACAGATGTGGCCATAAAGGCCCTATGATTAGGACAGGAAGTCTGCAGATGAAAGTTCAGATACTTCTGATTTAATATAGGTCTAGCCCACCCCTATCACAGATGAGGAAAAGACGTCTCCAGAATAGTAAAGTGACTTGCTCAAGTTAACAGCTTAGCTAGAAACAGGACCACAATTAGGATCTAGGTCTGTTGACTCCTAGTGCTGTCTGCCCCTTCATATTGCCTCTCCCTTTAAATTCTTTTTCACTCAGCTGAATGAATATTGTTAGAGCCTAAAAGCCTGCGTATGTGTTATGGTTATATTGCTGTCAGGAAAGGACAATTAGAAAATAGATCAAAGTTATATTTATACTTCAACTGTGAAGAAATGCAACTTGGTGGTTTAAGGAAGGCCTTATGCCAACTATCAATCAGGTAAATCTGTGATGGTGCTCTTGGGGACTGGTGTGCTCCATGGGGCATCACACTGAGCCCTACTGACCTGCTGCTTTAACAACAGAAATTTAAATAGAGGACATTTTTATGCTTTGCAGAGTTATCATATGTGTCTATACATATATAATTTGCATATAATACATAGTTACAAAAACTTTTTTTTTTTTTTAGGTCAGGACCTGATATTTTCTGAAATTGGTAGTGGTTAGGATGTCCCTAGAAACAAGACTGTCTATCATCACTTAGCCAAATTGCTTTGGGACATGGACCAAGGGGGTGTGGAAAACAGCAGGAAAATATAGATCAGATTGGGGTCCAGTGCAACATTTGAGTTTTCCAGGTAAACATATCACAGGGCCTTGAAAATAAATTTTAAGAAGATAATTTTACATTGTATTTATTTGTTTGAAATGCTTTGGAACGGATCTCTAACAGGAACGCTTTCAGACCTACACAAGCATATCACTTGCAAAATTTAGACTTTCTTGTAAAACACAAAAGGTGTTTATGAAGTTGAATATAAACTGCAGAGTTATCAAAAACTATCCCCCAAGGCACGTTAGTTTTTAACTCTAAAACAGAATTCAAGGGAAGATATAAAACAGGGAATGCAAAGATGTTTCTTCCTTGCTCGCAATGCCCCTGGAGTCCAACGTCAGATCCACACTGCAGCAAACTCTCCAACAAAAGGGCCAGCCAAGGAGGTGGGCGCTTTACTATGTGAATAGACCAGACTGTCCCAAAAAGATTAGCCCATGCCAGTAATAGTTCTTAGACTAAATCGCTCTATTTCAGAAGTTCTTCTAAAGCCCTTATTTCTGAATCAAAAACATGCCCTTTTATTAATTTGTATCCGTGTTCTCCTGAAATAGGAACAACTGACAAAAACCATGGTCAAGGATTGCCATGTAACACTGACTTCAATCAAGCATAGGTTTGGGAGGGTGTGTTTCATATGAATTTCTTTTCTTTAGGTCATATATCTAGCATTAGATGCTAGAAAAGTCTGCAGCTCCCAAAGAGGAGGGAGATGTGAAAATCTGGTGCTGGCAATGATGGCAACTTGCCATTCCGACAGAATTGCACAATCAGTTTCCTGGACACGTTTCACCAGTTTATTTTAGGAACCAGTGAGCTACACTAGAGGGCAGACTAACCTAGACCTTTTTATTCCCTTCCAATGAGAGTCTAATCCATTGTGTCTGACACGAAGCATTACAGAAATAGAATCCTACAAGTGAATAAAATTGTGACACTGTTTCATTATCATTGATGAGGATTGTGCCTCAGATGGTTTCTCCTTATTTAACTTTGTACTGAGGGCATTTAACATCTTAAATACTTAATTTAGAGAATGTTTAAGGAAAACAAAACACAAAGCCTGTGAAAATAGTGGATGGTGTACGATTATTACAGCTATGTTATTGCAAAGACAAGCATCACTGTGAGAGTGTGATAATGACCAGAAACAGAGAGAAACCTTCTCCAGAGGAACACGAAATCTATAAGACATTGTCACTGTGAGATAAATTAGATCCATAATGGCAATTTTTGCTTAGTATGGTGCTTTGTAATTTCTCATTTTTAAAGCTATGAAATCTCATTTTCTTTTCTTTTGTGTGATTGTGAAGCAGTCTAGGGGTCAAGAGGACAAGCTGTGTGGAAATGGGTTATCCTGGAAATAAATTCAGTATTGCTCTGGCTGGGATTGTCCTATACCACGTTGGAATCTTCAACTCTTTAGTGATTTTAGAATGTGGTGGAGGAGAGGGGTATATGGAATTTTCAGGATTATCATTGGGCATAGATGTTGTCATGAAACTGGTTGATTGACACAACTGCCCACTAGTCATTCTTTTAAATTGTCCAACTCACAGGTGTAAGAAATAAATATTTTTCATAGCTAGTGTATTAATCAAGATTCTTCAAAGATAAAACCAATAGTATATTTATTTATTCATTCATTTTAAATAATTAGCTGATGTGATTATGGAGACTGAGAAGTCCCAAGATAGTAGTGGTCAGCAAGCTGGAGACCCAGAAAGTCAATGGTATAATTCCAGTCTGAGTTCATAGGCCTGAGAACCAGGAGAACTGATGGTGCAAGTTCCAGTCTGTATTAGTTTAAAGGCAGTAGAAGATTCATATCTAGCTCAAAGACAATTAGGTAGAGAGAGCATGCAAATTCTCCCTTACTCAAAGCATTGGGTGAAGCCCAACCATATTGGGTAGGGCAATCTACTTTACTCAGTCTACCAATTCAAATGTTCGTTTCATACAGAACCATCCCACAGACACAACCAGAATAGTGTTTGACCAATTATCTGGGCACTCAATGGCCCAGTCAAGTTGACACATTAAATTAGCCATCACAGTTAATCTCCTGTTTGTGTTTACTTTGTGCTTACAGATTATAAATCACTTTCATAAACATTATCTCTTCTGGTCACCACTACACGCTAGGTAGGACAAATTTTCATTAACATTATCACAAGGGTTTATTATGCGTAAGTAATATTCAGCATGGCATGATGCTCACATTATTAAGACACTGAATGGTCTTCATGTCTTTTATGAAAATGAAGCATAGAAAGATTTTGCAACTTGAGTAACAAGCAATTTGTGTTACTTCTTTCAACTCAGTCCTAGGCTCTTTTGACTCCATTTTACATTTATTTCAAAGTCTAAACAGCAATAGCTACAACAATCACCACATCTCCAAAAGATGCATTTTCTGACATATAATGTAAAAATTTCCCTGGCCAAAGTTATCCTGTGTTAAAATATACATAGTGCACCTGTAGTAAGTTTGGCGCATTAGAATAAATGCAACTTGAAGTCAGTGGTGGCAGGCGTTAAAGTGGGCAAGAAATACATGGAATAAGTGTGTCAGTATAATTAATAATCACAGAACTCCAGAATGCTCCCTGCTCAAAGACTTCTTCCCCGTTAATGATTCAGATTTGTCAGCCCCGTTAATGATTCAGATTTGTCAGAGATTTCCTTTTGTTTGTTACTTTTTCCAGACAGCATTGCCTCTCCCTCAAATAAAACATCCCGAGACATGTAGCACATTAAGGTTATTGGATGTTTTCATTTTGTGACCAGGGACATCAGGGCACTTTAGCCACTTTGATGGCAGAGTGCTAAAAAGGGGCAAAGAGCCCAGAAAGGAGAAAGGAAGGGAATGCCGACTTGGACAGATTTTTTTTTATGCTGTTGATTTTATGAGTATAGACTAGCCATCAAGACAATAATGTTAACTCACTAACTCATGTAAATTATTTCTTCATCCTGTAAGTGAGAGTTCATTGGAGTCACATCTTACTTAGAGACAAGATCTAAAGTTACCATGTAAGGCAAAAATCACATACAACCAAAATCACCCTTGAAAACCTTAAATCACCATTGAACTACAGTGTACATGGTTTTATAACTGTGTTTACCAATTTTTATGTTATAAATATATAATGTATAGCATGTAATAAAGATACATATGCAAGGTTTTTTTTTTTTTTTTTTTTTTTTTTTTGAGATGGAGTCTCACTCTGTTGCCCAGGCTGGAGTGCAATGGTGCGATCTTGGCTCACTGCAACCTCCACCTCCTGGGTTCAAGTGATTCTCCTGCCTCAGCCTCCCAAGTAGCTGGAATTACAGGTGCGTGCCACCACACCCAGCTAGTTTTTGTGTTTTTAGTAGAGATGGGGCTTCACCATGTTGGCCAGGCTGGCCTTGAACTCCTGACCTCAAGTGATCCACCCGCCTCAGCCTCCCAAAGTGCTGGGATTACAGGCTTGAGCCACTGTACCTGGGCAAGATTTTTGAAATACAGCTTTATACCAGAAATACATATTTTGAAACACTAGAGTCATATTCAGCATGGCATGATGCTCACATTATTAGGGACACATTAACTGTGGCTAACTGAAGATCTCATATCCCATCTTCTCTTATTCTATGGCCTATGCTCATTTAGTAGAAAGGCAGGCTGAGTTGCAAGGTAATTCTTTCTTTTAATTATTTATTGTGACACAGTCTAAGACTTATTGAAAAGTTGCAAGGACAGCACAAAATTCCCAGTGTTAACATTTTAACCACATTTGCTTTATTCTTTCTGTCTTTCTCTCTCTCATGTCCTTTTATAGTCTATTTTCCCTCATTTGTGCATGTATTATTAAATTTGCATATTTTAAATGTACAAATGATGCAAACTTACTCTAACTACATCTCAGAGGAATTATGAAATTGGTTTAATCAATGTTACTGTGCATTAAGCTGATAAAAATGGATAAATACGAGTTAAGTGAAATAAGTATGTCCAAAATGTTGACCTGGCCAAGCAAAATGAATCCTAGCAACAGTAAAGAATAAAAACAGGCACTTCGCTAAGGATGCTGTGTGGACCAAATTATGAAAATCGTCACCAAACCAGAATAAAGTCTGCCTTTTGGTAATTTGCATCACTAATGTGCTATTACACTCTAGTGGGTTTTTTTTTTTTTTTAACATACAGATGAGAGTGACATGTATGATCTCATGAATAATTCAAAGATTCACTGCGAGTTCTCACCTCTGGTTTCTATTGTTCCTCAGCAGAGGAGGATGGCTTTCACTTACTGGCGGAGCTGGAAGAATTGTCACCATGCAATGTTATTGTTATTAACATTATTGCCAGTGATTATTGTGATTACAAGTGATTATTCTTACAACTAATTATTAAGCTCCTGTATTATCTGGTCTTCAAACACCAAGACACAACTCATGCATTTCAAAACAGAACTCACTGCATCTTAATGTGTGTTAGCCAGGGGGGCTGGTTGGTAAGTTAGTACCTGATGGAGAATTTGACTATGTTTGTGTCCTTGTACAGGCTCAGCATGTAAATTACACTTTCTTAAACAATTGGTTCAGATCATAGAAAATGTTAAAACACTTCTGGTAGCATAGTAAGAAATATCCAAAAGAAAAGGGAACCCCAGTGAATGAAACAAGTCAATTGAAATCTACTGCATCTCTAGAAATAATAGGTTGCCAGCTGGTTGCCTTATGGTTTTAATGATATATTCATAGTATAGTTCCCAAATCTGAGTACATATCAATAATCTCCAGGGCTTCCTTTATTTGTAGAGCATATAATTTATTTCAGTTAGCATGTCTCACCCCATCCCCCTCAAAAATTGAGAAAAAAAAATAGTCATTGGTTGTTCCATAGCTTACAGAGAAGGCAGTTTTTCAAATGAGTGTCTAGGGAATGTTGAGGAACACCAGCTTCTTGCTCTTCTCTGTTACATAACGTCGACTTTGGCCATATAGGTAATGGAATTGCAGTAAATGTTATGTACAGAAGAAAATGCCTATTGTGATTATTGCACAGCACTGGCATATTGTGGAAGAGACTTATAGCAAGTTAAAGCATAGAAGCAGAGGACATAGGTCTTGGCACTGGATCTACCATTTGTTAGCAGCATAACCTTTAGAAAATCCCCCAAGAGAAAGCAGGAGATATAAACATCTTTTATGGAGTATTTACTGGGGCAAGAATTTAGCAAAAGTCATGCCATTTAATCCACATAATAGTTGCAGAGATAGATGTTGTTAGCTGCATGTTATCCATGGGGAAACTGAAACTCAGGGAGGTTAAGTCACCTGCCAAATTCATAGAGCAGAGTATATGGTGGAGGGTGGGCTACTGTAATAGTTAAGATCATGGTCTCTGAGTCAGACAGAAAGAAGGTCAAATTCTGCATCCAGGTTCCACCACTTACGGGCTGGGTGTCCTGAAGCAAGTTATTGATAAGCTTTATTTTTTTTTTTTTATTTCTAAAACGGGAATATATTTCTATTTCTATCTCATAGGGTTGTTTTAAGCTGTAACTAAGGTATTGCACATAACTGCTTACCTCAGCACCTTATTTTATTGTTTAATTCTTTAATTATATTATTTTATGGAATAACTGAAGGTTTTCAAGCTCGAAAGCCTGAATTGTCTCAGTTTTGCCAGTTAAAAAAGGCAGATAGTAATGGCTCTCCTCTCTTTCCATGTTATACAAGAATTACAGGACTAGTGAAATAATGAGAGGAAAGTATCTTGCAAGTGGATGTGTGTGCACATCTTTACAATAGCTCTGAATTTGTTTCTTGTAGGTCTTGAGTCTCCAGATACAATGTAAGCTACTGAAAAACAGAGGTCATATTTTCTTTTTTTTTTTTTTTTTTTTTTTTTTTTTTTTCTTTTTTGAGACGGAGTCTGGCTGTGTCGCCCAGGCTGGAGTGCAGTGGCCGGATCTCAGCTCACTGCAAGCTCCGCCTCCCGGGTTCCCGCCATTCTCCTGCCTCAGCCTCCCGAGTAGCTGGGACTACAGGCGCCCGCCACCTCGCCCGGCTAGTTTTTTTGTTAGAAACGGGGTTTCACCGTGTTCGCCAGGATGGTCTCGATCTCCTGACCTCGTGATCCGCCCGTCTCGGCCTCCCAAAGTGCTGGGATTACAGGCTTGAGCCACCGCGCCCGGCCAGAGGTCATATTTTCACTTCTGCTGAATGCTGTGTTTCTAATTTCAGATTTCTGAAACATGAAGTGCCCAATAAACCCGAATACAGTAACTCTTACAATCATTTATTAGCAGCACTTTCACTCAAATTAGAAACTGTTTTTATTTTGTGTTTATTTTTTTTTATGGAAAGCCATATAATCCATTTTGTCTTATATAGAATGAGTGTATTATTGAGACTTACAAATGCTACTAGAGTCCAGCAATCACATTTTTATGATATTATAAATCTCCCTCTTCCACATGTCTTGAATATTGTTCCTAGCAACAGAAATCATTTTAAAGGGGCATGTTACCATTTTTAATACCCACAGGTGTTTCATTCTTAAACCCCTTTCTTGCCCACATTAATTGCTACCCTTATCCAGTACTGAAATAAATGCATATTAATTTTTAGTGTTGTTTATTTTATTTCTGCAGGTGCGTATTAATTTCAGAGTTCAGTTAAGCCTGTCTAGACCTTAAATGCCACCAGATCTCTTAAGCACACTTTTATTTTTTATTGTTTTTGTTACATTCTTTATTATCAGAATTCATGAATGTAGTTTTTATGAAGCTTATTACTTACCCTGAAGACTGGATTTGAACGTGCCGTTCTGGCTGGCTGAGTAAATGGAGATTTAATTACAGATATTTAATTGCTTATTATGAGCTTGATGGACTGGAACTGAATGAACCCTTCTTCCCCATTTTCCGCCTTCAGCTCCACTACACGAAGTCATCGTAGACTGGCTGCTATGCTGTACAACTTTCATTACCAACTCATGGATCGTCACTCCTTCGAGTTCAGTGTAAAAGTTTATGTATGTCTGACAATAACAGGGGGTGGTCTCTAGCTTTCTTAAAATAAATGAAGGAAGAATATTTTATTTGAAAATAGAAAATAAGGTTCAGCTTAGGAGAAATAAATTCACGAACTAGAGTGAGAGATAATCTTCATTTTGAAGAAAGCGTGATTGGAGTTTAGAAAACAGAAAGTGCATTCTAGGATTCAAGTAAAATGTAGAAGAAAATGCAACTCTAATATGTAACTATATTTATTCTCATAAAAATCAAATACAAAATGCAGTATAATGGAATAGAGGAACTTTAGTGGTACTAGGACATACGAGAACATAGTAAAAAACTGTAGCAACGATTGATTAAAGTTTAGTTACAGTTCCCTTTCACATTATTATTTTTTGAAGCAATGTTATGAAGAAAACTATAATATAGACTTACCAAACTTAATTTTAGTCCAAAACTTTTTTTTGCACTAGGCATATGTTTATCCTGCAGTATAAATAAACTTAAAATGCTTATGTGATCTTGCTGATGGATCAGCATTTTAATCTGAAGGATTTTGTTAGTAAGTTTTCACTTCAAATGAGAGCAGGTATTCGTATTTGTTCTGAGAATTTGGGTACTGTTTATGTTGGTTTGAGAGTAGGGAGTTTAAAAAAGCTGGTTTCAGCAAAATTGTCTTAATCAATATGACTCCTAATGTAGTGCCAAAAATATTGTAAATTTACAAATAGTTTTTTACTTTAGGTGTTCCCTGAGTGTTATGTAATGTTGTTCCTTTTCTCAGTCAGGGATAATAGGCTGTGTGGAGGTTTCCTTTATGAGAAAGTTCGTCTCCTCCCCTTGCCCCTCGCCCCAGCATGTCCAAGAATCCTTCAGGATGCTAACTCATGTTTTCTAAAGGGTAACGTCTGGAGCTGGATCCAACCTCAGCTAGGTCCGTGAACCCAAGAGGCTGGAGAACTCCACAGTCATCTTTAAAGTAGTTGTTTCAGAAGGAGCTACTAAAGTAGACCTCAGCTCAAATCCAGATGGTCAGGGAATTGTCCTGCTTTCACCACTGTGACCATTTCTAATACTGAAGAGCATCACTGCTTCCTATTACACCGAAAGTGCTGACTCTGGGGCTGAGTTTTCTGTTCCTGTGGTGGTCACTGAGGCTAGTGTAAATTCCTCTCTTGGCTGCAGTAGTTCAAGGAGATGATAGTGGCCTAGGGCAGCAGTGTAACTCTTTGATTTACTTACACAACCACATTCTCAGCATAAAAGCTGGCTCTCTCTTGGCTGCTGAAATATGTTCTGGGGTTCAGTAGTTCAGAAATGTGGAACTTCCATCCCACCTCGACCTCCCTACTGGATACATGGTTAGATGTTATCCACTCTCTTGGTGATTTTATTTCAGGGCTTTCATTGCCCTTCTTTGCCACTTGTACTTTGTCAGGGTATCCCATTTCACTCTGTTAAATTTCAATAAGATGAATCTTTTGAAACTTTATGAAGATTTGCCAACTTCTGTCCACTTACCAACCAGAAGAAAGGCAGAAGATTTACCAACCTCTGCCCTTCAAGGTCTCTATCCAGAACCTACAAAATGTCAGTTCTGCCTCCCTGGATTATCCTCTATAAATGTTTTCATTGAAGCAATTGTCTTCATAAAATATATTCTATTTCATGAGCCTTTGAATTTATGAAATTATAGTATTTTTGGTTTTTAGATCATGGTCAAGATTCGAGTTAATACCTGAAAGTGTAGTAACTTAGTATAAATGATTTTCATTTTAAAAACCTAGTACAGTTTTAAAAAACCTTAATTTGTTTCATTGAACAAATTTTGTAATTTTTCCACAAAAAGAAGAAACATTCATAAAAATGTTTTTACTTATATTTGATGTAACATCTTTAGTTGTTACTACATATTTTCTTTCTCACTTCCTATGAGGGTGACAAAAGGAATTTAAACAGTACTTACAATATTTAACACTGTTTTTAACCTTTCAAAATTTAGATATACACAATAAACTTTTAAAAATAGCTCTGCATTACTCATGGTCTAATGGACACAAACCCAAAACCAGTTGATGGACCTCACTGATCCAGTTTGGGATGTAAAGGCATTGTAGACTGAGACATGGAAGGGGACTTTCTGAATGTGGTGGGCTGGAGCAAATGGGTTGAAGTACGCAACATCATGGTGACTAAGGGTAAAGATAAAAACACTTTCCTTCTTGTGCTACCCTAAAGGAGAGATGGAAAGCTCTTTGGATATAAGACAAAAGATACACCTAACTGTCACAAAAATATTCAACAGTATTTTCTGAGTGTGGGGAACAGGAAAACATTTTCTGCTTCATCTTTGACCCATCCTTAAAGAGTATCATGGCAAATGACAGCACAGGATGAGCAGTAAATGGCTGAAAAGTCCCAGGACATTCTCAGTACATTGGGGCTATAGTCAGTCATCAGCAAGCACAAGCAAAGTCAATATTAAGGACAGCACTTTTTATTAAACTAAAGCAGATTAAAAATATGTATGCTTTATTTCTCTTGAATAATACATTTGTAAAGAATTATTTGCCAGACCCTTTGAGGGAAGAAACATCAAGCATTCCATTATCACAGGGATTATTTTGAATGATCAGTTCAGTCAATTTGTTGGAGATATCAGCAGGGGAAGGAGGTCGACCTTCACTATATCCAGTTCTTCTTGGTGGATATGTTATCGTGGAGTCAGAATAATGGGAATGATTTGCAACTCATATTTCTTCAACTCTGTACTAGGATGCAATTTTAGCTGATTACTCTTGGCTCTCTGACAGCCCAATGCATCAGTCACAGCCATGGGAATGAAATCCCATCATTTTTTAGTAGGATGAGGTCCCTCATAATTGTTTAGTCCAATGCTTTTATTTTAGAGCTCAGACCCATACAAATGACTGGTAACAAGAATAATAATAGCCAATGTTTATGGGCATTGTGTTAAGCAAATAGCATTTATTATTTCATTTAATCCTCATGACAATCCTGTGAGGTAGGGACTGTAATCCCCATTTTGTAGTGATAAAACAAAGTCACAAATAGATTAAGAAACTTGCCTAGAGTCAAGTTATTAATAAGTGCAAAGTGAAATTTGATCCCAGTAGTCTGGCTTCAAAGGCCAGACTTAACTACTGCACCATACTACCCTTTTAATTTAAAAATCAAATTACTTAGAAAATATTACTAACAGTTTTGTAGTACTGCATCCTAGATTTTCTGCTTCCCAGTCCTCTGAAATTAATGAATTGCATTGAACAATGGTGATAGCCACTGACTTTAAATATATGCAGTCATATATATGTAAACACACACACATGCACATTCACACACATACATACACACAGACATAGACACATGTGTGCTATCTCCCTCTCTCTCACACACATACACTTGTATAACCAGTAGTGCCTACTTCGTTGTCCTGCTCTTTTCTCATTTCACCAGTATCTTAAAGATCTTCACTGGGAGCTTAATTTACCCAACCTTAGGAATTTTGTACAACCCTTTTATCTAAGTAGCTACAAACTAGCAGCATCTTTCTGTCCTTTCCCAGCCCAATTTCCACATACGAGTTATCTTTTCATTTTTTCCCCTTTGAACAAAAGGCTATTTCTCCTATGTATTTCCCTGTTGAATAATTATTCTCCTCCAGTTCAAACACAAACAAATTCCGCACCTTGATAGTGTCTCCAGCAATTGATTAGATGCTTTTTGTCTTACTTTTGAGCCTATCATATAGAAAAGCGCATGAACATATGACTTTCACAGATTAATTACCATACAACGAAGCCATACAGGTCAAGAAATCAAACATTGCCAGCATGGAAAAGCCCTTTTTGGGACTCTCCCTCATTATAAGCTCCTACCTCCCAAAAGGTAAACTCTATCCTTGAGGTTGTGTTAATTACTCCCTGGATTCTTTTTTTAACATATAGTTTTACCAGCCATGTATGCATATATTGAGTTTAATTTGATCAATGTAATCTTTGTTTATTTCTCTTTTCTTCGTCTCCTACATGATGTCTTACGTTCTTTATTTTGTCATCTTCATATTTCCAGTACAGAAATCCATTAATTAACCTTTCTGTGGTGCATATATTTTTTCTTTTTAAAATTTCTGTGGGTACATAGTAAATGTGTGTGTATATACACACACACACATATATATGCACACATATACATATATATATATTTTTTGAGATGGAGTCTGGTTTTGTCGCCCAGGCTGGAGTGCAGTGGTGCAATCTCAGCTCACTGCAACCTCCGCCTCCCGGGTTCAAGCAATTCTCCTGCCTCGGCCTCCCAAGTAGCTGGGATTACAGGTGCGTGCCACCACACCCAGCTAATTTTTGTATTTTTAGTAGTGACGGGGTTTCACTGTGTTGGCCAGGTTGGTCCCGAACTCCTGACCTCGTGATCCACCCACCTCAGCCTCCTAAAGTGCTGGGATTACAAGCATGAGCCACTGCACCCAGACAGTAAGTGTATGTATTTATGGGATAAATAAGAGACTTAGCTACAGGCATGCGAATACATAATAATCACATCATGGTAAATGGGGTACCCATCCCCTCAAGCATTTATCCATTGTGTTACAAACAACACAATTATTTTCTTTTAGTTATTTTTAAATATAAAATTAAATTGTTATTGACTACAGTCACCCTGTTGTGCTATGAAATAGTAGGTGTCATTCATTCTTTCTAACTACTTTTTGTACCCATTAATCCTTCATTTCCCCTTCATCCCCCAACTACCCTCCATAGCCTGTGGTATAACCATCCTTCTACTTTCTATCTCTAGGAGTTCCATTGTTTCATAGCTCTCACAAATAAGTGAGAACATGCGATGTTTGTCTTTCTGTGCCTGGCATGTTTCACTTACCATAATGACCTCCAGTTCCATCCTCACTTGTAAATGACAGGATTTCATTCTTTTTTTATGGCTGAGTGATGCTTCATTGTGTATAAGCATCACATCTTCTTTATCCATTTATCTGTTGGTGGACACTTAGGTTGCTTCCAAATCTTGACTATTGTGAACACCAGGACAACAAACATGGGAATGCAGATGTCTCTTCTACATACTAATTTCCTTTATTCTGGGTATATACCCAGCTGAGGGATTGCCAGCTCATATGGTAGCTCTATTTTTAGTTATTTGAGGAAAATTCAAACTGTTTTCCATAGTGGTTTTACTAATTTGCATTCCCACCAACAGTGTCCAAGGGTTCCCTTTTCTTCACATCCTCACCAGCATTTGTTATTGCTTGTCTTTTGGATAAAAACCACTAACTGAGGTGAGAGGATATCTCACTGTAGTTTTGATTTGCATTTCTCTGATGATCAACAACATTGAGCACCTTCTCATGTTTGCAATTTGCATATCTTCTTTTGAGAAATGTCTATTCAGATCTTTTGCCTATGTTTTAACTGGATTATTAGATTTTTTTCCTCTAGAGTTGCTTGAGTTCCTTATATATTCTGGTTATTAATCCTTTATCATATGGGCAGTTTGCAAGTATTTTCTCCCATTCTGCGGGCTGTCTCTTCATTTTTTTGATAGTTTCTTTTGCTGCGTGGAAGCTTTTTAACTTGATGTGATCTGATTTGTCCATTTTTGCATAGGTTGCCTGTGCTTCTGGGGTGTTACTCGAGACATTTTTGTCCAGACCAGTGTTCTGGAGAGTTTCCCCAATGTTTTCTTGTAGTAGTTTCATAGTTTGAGGTCTTAAATTTAAGTCTTTGATCCATTTTGATTGGATTTTGTATATGGTAAGAGATGGAGGTCTAGTTTCATTCTCCTGCATGTCGATATCCAGTTTACCCAGCACAATTTTTAAAGAGACTATCTTTTCCCCAGTGTATGCTCTTGGCAGCTTTATCAAAAATGAGTTCAATGTAAGCATGTGGATTTCTTTCTGGGTTCTCTATTTTGTTCCTTTGTCTATATATCTATTTTTATGCCAGTACCATGCTGTTTTGGTTACTATAGCTCTGTAGTAGTAATTTGAAGGCAGGTTTCTCCCTAGGTCATGGACTCATCTAGTTCATTGGCTCTAAGCCCAACACAGCACTAGGACTTGGGTAAGATTTACAGTCCTCGTGTCCTAGGCTGCCTTTCAAGTTGACCTAGGACACCAGAGGTCTTTAGCCTGCAGTGGGGAGACTTGCTGAGAAACTCAAGTTCTGACTGTTGGGATGGGAAATTGCCCTCTGGCTAGGACTGATCCAAATGCTCCCTTGGTGGGTGCACCCTGGCTGAGCCCGGCACGGCTTTGCTCTCCATTGTGACAGGGCAGCACTGAGTTCATTGCCATGTTCCCCATTCACTGTGATCTCCTTCCCCTAAGTGCACAGATTCTCTTTGCTGACTTAGCTCTGCTGCCAGGATATGGGGGAGGGATGGTGTTCATGATTCAAACTATCTTTCCTACTCTTTTCAGTGTCTCTTTCAGTGATATGAAGCTAAAACCAGGTAATGTGATTGTTCGTTTGACTTTTGGGTCTTATGATGGTGTTTTTTTATGTGTAGCTAGTTGTTGAAATTTGGTGTTCCAGCGGTGGGGGGAGGTGGCGGTGGCAATCAGTAAAGGCTTCTATTTGGCCATCTTCCTCCACACTCCTATGTTGCATATTTAATCACCACTTTAATCAAAGTTTGTCATTATCTCTATCATAATAGTGTACACTCATTTCTTTTGAGTTCCCTGCTTGCCTTTGTATTTATTGCTTCATTTTTTTCTCAGTGCGTCCCATCATTCCCTAACATCCTGAAAATAAAGCAGAAATTCAGAAATGTTAGGGAAGGAGAAGTGGCAGGGTTTGGCATTACTGCTTCTTGCCTTTGGTGACAATGGCTGGAGGTAGAGTTCCACGTACGGTGAACTCAAAGCTCTAATCTCCGGAAGACTACAGATTAGCTTTTCCTACTCCTCAATGAATGTGCTGAATTAGGGCTTCCTCCACCATCTTACCTCAGAAAATTCTTAATGAAAAAATGAAATACACAGAATAAAATCTAATAAGTACATGTAGTTATTAGAAAAGGCCTATGATCTTATCCAACTCAAAATATTTCAACCTTGTTCCATTAAAGAAAATGACTATGCCACCATCCCAAATTGTGTTTTGAAGACTACTTAGTGATCTGGGAAAATGCTTACATTATAGGAAATTTAAAAAGCAGGGCCCCAAACTACATGGAGCATAATTCCAATTTGGTCAAATAAATGCATGGGAAAGAAATGATGGGAGAAAATACTTCACAATAGTGACAATGTTTATCTCTGGGTTATTTTTATTTTCTTCTTTACATTTTTCTGTATTTATAGAATTTTCTATAAGGAGCATGTTACTTTCATAACTGAAGAAAAGGTTATATTTTTATTTCCAAAAAAGCTAATGACTTCCTTAGATAGTTTTCTGCCTTTTAACCGTCAAAAATAAAGGTCAGAAAGGTTTGCATACCCCTAGGTTTTTGTCTCAGAGTCTGAGACCTGGTCATGTCAGTGCCCACCACAGCTCACCCAGCAGGATCAAAGGGTGCAGCCTCAGTGAACAAAGTGCCAGAGTTGTCAAGGTCTCAACCTGGAGAAGATTTTTGTTTTGATTACAAGCCTGTGAACTGGCACTCCTTGCCCTTTCATTCCCATTTTCTGTATGCCTTGATCTCAGGTGCTTTCTAGTCCTGCTCACCTCCTGGACTTTTCACGTTACACACCTACAAGTGTTTCAGGCGGACTGGAGAGTCATGTTTCCCTGATGAGTGAGGAGGCCCACGAAGAAAAACCTGCCTAACCTTGTTATCCTCTCCAGGCCAGAGCTGCGTTCTCACGACAGTGAGGGACACAAGAGGCCCAAGGGCACTAGGGTGACACTGACTGGGAACGCTGTTTATGCCTCCTCTGAGCTCATGCTTCCCCTTCACCAGGGACTGCTAAGTGAGTGGCACCACCAGGAAGCAACTAAGAGCACTGGATCCCTGTGAAAATGGGAGTTTGGGTTGCAGTGTTAATTACAGTTTTCATCAGGATAAAGATATCCAGATGTGAGAGAGAATTAAGTTCTTTCCCTGCCGCGGAACAGATGATTGAGCTAAAACAAACATTTATTCTGTAAGGGAAGAAAATGAATACACCTGCACTATCTTTTGTCTACACTCACATTCCCTGCATTAAATAAAACCACTAAACTGGTCATACTCACTAATGGAACAAATGGAATATTGTACTCAAGAGCTTTTGATGCAAATTTCTTAATGAGGAAAGAAAATATATTTATATGGTATTTATGGATATTGTAAGCCTAGCAAGAAGTATTTACAAATCGATATTTCCAAACCTACCATATAAATGGGCTGAATCCATTCTGTACATTTTATGTACAGAATATTTGTAAGATATTACAGGAGAGAACAATTTTCAGATGTGGCTTGTGTTTTGTTACTTTATAGTAATGCCTGATAGAGTTAATGACTGAATCAGAAAATTTTGAGGTTGGATCTCAGTGATTGAAATCATGTACTTAATTTTTTATTTGAAAGAAAAACAAAAAAAAAAGACACAACCACCGAAGTCCAGAAATAAACCTGCATATGTAATGTATATGTGTGTATGAGTAAAAAATGAAATTGAAGTTATTAGATTGTTTTTTTAATTTTAAAAATATGCCACAAGTTCAACACTATAATATTTATATTTGTCAACTGACTGGTTAATAACTTTTAACCATAATGAAAAAAAATATTCAGCAAGAAAAGTAAAAGGGATTAAAATAAAAATTATCTATCTTGAAAGTGGAAACCATGACTTGGCATATGAAATAAATAACATGTTATTTTTGCTACTAGTTACACGGTATAATTTTTAGCAGTGTTCTCATCCCAGATGACAGAAATCACCATCACACCCTAAGTAACAAACAGCATGGACTGTGGATGAAAAAAAGACACGGAGAGATGAAGTTTGGGCCAAGTCTACAGAGAAGAGGTTCAAATATCTTATAAAGTATCAGACCAAAATGAAGTCTTTCAAAATTTGGAGCGGTTTATTTTTGGCAAAGCCCAACTTCCTGTTCACAAGAGTGATGGCTTCAGATTATTATTTTGAACATCAAACAGGCTTTTTGCAGGGCCTCGTTTTGATGAGTTCTAATGGGTAATCAGAAATACATGGATTAATTCTACCTTCAGATAAACATGGGTTTAGCAATTGAAGAGACGAAAGCTTGGCACAGCATGTTCTGAGTCCCGCCAAACTCTAAACATGGGACTAGTCAGTTCAGGGTATTGGATGAGAATATGTGGTTGAACTTGGCCTCCCCTAGTATTATCTTAATAAGCTTCAGGTCACCCTGCTCTACTCAGCTCCATCCTGGCAGGTGGGGACTGGGGAGACAATGAGCTGACTCTCTCCCCACCCTCTCTGCTTTCAGCAAGCGACTCTTTATTCCTGCATCCCACAGTGACTGGAGGGTATGAAGACTGCATCTGTGGACTGGTCTCAATATCCGCCCCCTCACCTTCCCTGTAGTCTTCTCCCTGGCTGAGCTCCCCTGGATAACAAAGCATGTGGGGTTTTTTTGTTTGGTTTTTTTTTCCTGCTTGTGCTACTTTTCTCATCTGAGTTTCGAGCTCCTTAGCTTATATGACCAGAAAACCAACGGACAAGAAGACACCAGATAGATGGCTCTTTGTAGAGTGCCATGTTGTGAATCTGTGGACATCACGTCAGGAGGCTTGCGTTTCCTGACAGCTCTGTGCTGAGCTAAATGCAGAAGTCACATTATGCCTTTATAGAGTCCTAAAGACATTGCACTAAATTTTAAATTTAAAGTGCCTCAACTTTTTGCTGGAATATTGCAAAGGTGTGGACTTCGGATTTAGTGCACTGCACTTCTATCTTACCATGCAGCACCTCTTTCCTAACCTGTGAGATCAACTCTTCCATCTCCTTTTCCTTAGGTGTTTGTTGTTGTCCTGGTGACTCTCAGCTATCGGCACTTCAAGCACCCAATGGGCAGTGGGACACATGTGGATTTCCTCCCCAGTCTCTCCCTTCTTTCCTCCTAAATTTTTGGATCTCAGGCTTAGAAAGTTGAATGACTCATACTACCCAATTCAGGGTACATTACATTATGATTTCTTCCTTTTTTTTCTCTTCTTCCTTCCCAACCTCCCTCCCATGGTCCTTCCCTCCTCTCTCTCTTTTTTTGCCTTATCTTCCATATCCATTCGCCTTCTTGCATAGTTAACCACTTTTGCACATGCTTGAATTTGCCTGTGTCCATAAATACAAGTAGTATTTTTGTGTGTATGATTTAAAATTTTACACAAAAGCTATAGTACTTATTAACATTCTTGTTTTTTATACACAGCTCTGTATTTTAAGATCTGTTTTTTGTTACTCTGTGAAAATCTAGTCTTGAGTCTCCAAATGCTGCATACTATTTCATATTCTGTATCTACTGGCTTTCATATATCCTTTCTGCCAGAATGGGCCTGGTGTTCATCAACATGCTATGCATGCCCTCACATGAATCTGTGTTAGCCAGGATATCTTTCTGTTCACTTCTTTCACAACATACTCAGCTAACTGGTTAGTTTGCAAGGAAACTAACACATGAACTTGTTCTGAAATATTAATATTGATAAACATAAACATAATGGAAATTTGGAAAGAGCTCATTGTCGATTCGTCATTCTCCACTTGCAAATTGTGGAAATTTGGGCAAGTTACTTAAGCTCCCTTGAGACTCAGCCTCTCTGTCAATCATAGGTAATAAAACCTATCGAATAGAATTGCTGAAAGAAGAAAAGAGATAATGTATGTAGAGAATCTGGTACAATTTCTGGAATATGGTAGGCACTCGGTGAGATTGTAGCTATTACACATTAGCTATTGCAGCTAAAAAGAACAATACATGATAGCTAAAAATAATAATGATAATAAAAATGTGTCACGCCTTCCAAGGGTTTTTCATTTTAACAATGTACAATGCCTTAATCTAGAAGAAAAATTGCTAACACCGCAGTGGTATTTCAAATACTTCTCAGGGAAAGCTTTGTGGGGTAGAAGATGTCCTAAAAAAACCACACCATATGGGCACTCACCTAGGATATCTTTTTTTGACCTCTGCCAAGTTATAAGTGCTAACTTTCTTAAGGCTGCTTAGAATAAGAAAGTTCATGCTGAGAAAACTCTTGGTGCCAGTATGTTAGAGACTATCTATTGACACCTATATTGAAGGGGTTCAGATAACTGATACTATGACATCAGCTACCTACTTTTAGATATATACCTACAAACTTTCTTAGATTTTTTTCACTTCATACGACTGTACAGCATGGTGGATAAGGGTACAGTTTCTGGAATAAGACTCAAATTCCAGCTCAACCACTTTCTTTCTTTCTTTCTTTCCTTTTTTTTTTTTGAGACGGAGTCTCGCTCTGTCGCCCAGGCTGGAGCGCAGTGGCGCGATCTCGGCTCACTGCAAGCTCCGCCTCCCAGGTTCACACCATTCTCCTGCCTCAGCCTCCTGAGTAGCTGGGACTATAGGCGCCTGCCACCATGCCCGGCTAATTTTTTGTATTTTTAGTAGAGACAGGGTTTCACCGTGTTAGCCAGGATGGTCTCGATCTCCTGACCTCATGATCCACCCACCTTGGCCTCCCAAAGTGCTAGGATTAGAGGCGTGAGCCACCTCACCCAGCCCCAACTCAACCACTTTCTACTTGTGTGACCTTCAGCATGTTACTTAACATCTCTCAGCTTATTTACCTATAAAACGGGAACAATAATACCGCCTATTTCAGTGGGTTGCTGTGACCATTTAATAAAGTAATAAACAAGTGCCCAATATGTGTTAGCTATTATTAGCATCTGACTGAGGAGTTGACTGCAATTTGTCAAAAATTGTGTCTCAGGCTATTAAAACTAGACAGCACTGTTAACTGTCTAATGGTGTGATGTTTCCAAAGAGGGCCAGATGAGAAAAGGGTTAGTGTTCTTAAAGGCCACATTAGGTAAGAAACAGATATGGGAATGCTGCTATTCTCAGCACTCAGGGCTATGGATTTATAGTCTTCAGGAAGAAACTGCATTAACTAGGTGGTGCACTGTCAGCGAAAGTACTGATAAAGCACTGAAAGTTGACCAGGAGGACAATATGAATTTCTCTTAAAGGCTGATCTACATGAGAAAAGTAGACACTTGCTGCTGTAGTGGGTACTCGGTGAAAAAATAAAAAGAAAAAAGAAAAGTAGACACTTGAGATGTGTTTAGCTAAGCATTTCTCAAAGTGTGTTCTGTGGAACACTGGTCCTGTCAGATGCACCTTGAAAAAAGGGTTCTGTGGCCCAATCTATTTGGGAAATGCTGATTTCCATTTTGACACCTTAGGAATTCATAATGTATCTTAGCTTATTAAAGGCTTTCATTAGGCCTGCTGTAAGGAAACTTATTTAACTTTAACCCAGTATTTCCCAAAGTTATCTGACTACAGATCCCAGGGGAATTTTCCATGCAACACATTGTGGAACATAGTGGTATATAATACGTAAAGGAAAAACCATTACTTCAATTGTGCAAACCCAGACATGGTGGGAGAAGGTTGGAATACTTTGAAATCTTTCAGATTGTTACCTGAATGTTTAAAAATCAAGGAAGAAATCTGAACAATTGTTTTGGTAGAGTAGTCTTGCTTTGTTCGACCAGAAAGCCATGCCTTAAGCTGCTTTTCCTCAGCTGAGATTACAGAGAAATGGAAATTTCTGCAGGTAACCTCCAAATAATTGTACTTCTGTACCTTCAGAGTCATCCACTTAAACAAGCATTCTGTGTCCACTCTGCTTCCTCAGCTTTTGAAGTAATTTGGAGCAAGGGGTTACATATTCAGACCTTTATAGACTTGAGCAGAAAGCTAGTGGGTAGAAATCTACTGGGATTACAAACCGAAGATCAGAATGGGAATGACAAAGTGCCATCTGCCTCAGTTACTTGGAAGAAAGGGCCCTAACTCCAGTTGCCATTATAGCAGATGGGACTTATCCCTAGATGGGAGACTTTGGGGATCCCACAGGTGAGGGACCATTGCTCTATAATACAGCAGAGATGCTCAGATTTTCCTCTTCCCCGATTGCAATTAGTGCCAGAGTCGTTGGCAGAGGAAGCAGCAACGAAAACCAAGTCAAACAAATTCTGAGCCTCAGAATGTCTGAATAAGGTACTCTGCTGTTAGACCTGTTCTGCAGATTAACAACTGAGTGCAACATTGGTAGGGAACAGACCTAGACCTTCCCCTTCACTCTTCAGAGCTGAGGATGATGGATGGGAGAGGGGAAACAAAAGGTCATTCACAGTGGAGGAGCAGCATTTCATAGATGCTCACAGCTTCTCCAAGCTATGACTGTAACAAGGGTGAAGGGGTCTAGGTTCTCCAGATGTTCTTGTACTTAGATCAATAGGGATGGTTGCATGGGGGAGAGTGATCTGGCATCAAGAGCCCTGTGAGAAGGGGCAGCAAATACCCTTGAGACTTTCCCACCACTGAGTCAGGGAATGAAACTGATCTCACTGTGGGGATAAACCATAGAATTAATGGCTGTCAGAGTTCCTTCCTGGCAACCCAAGAAAAACCCATTAAATTCTGCTAAACTACCATTCACTTGTTCACTTTCCGTCTTCCATCCTACTTATATGTGTGACTCTACCTTCCCCATTAACTATATGTGCCTTAAGGGCAAAAACTATACCTAATTTCCTTGGGTAATGCCTGCAGCTCTGAACACAGTGCCTTTCAAATAGCAAGTACTCAAGTCAGTGCCTACAGAATAAGAGTCAGTATCGCAGATCTTTCTGATCCTTAACTGATTCTAAGTGAATCAGTATAGCCACTGAGAGGATCATGCTCACAGTAATGGAGCATTAAGCCCTCATGGGGCAAGACAAAGGTGTGGCACTGAGTGAGGTGTGACAGATGAATTCCCATGTGGCAGGAATGGAATGACAGTTGTGCAAAGTGGATGGTGGGAGACAAGCTGTAGAAGGAAGTGCCAGGGATCCTGGATACAAGCCTGGTTGTGAAATCATTAACCTTGGTTTTACTGTGGGTTAGGCTCTGATTCTAGAGTTCTATGGGAACAAAGTGGACTCTGAAGTCAGATCTGGGTTTGGATCTCTGCTCCACTGCATATGAATCATGTTCAAGGCACTGCACTAGAGATACCAAGGCTCAGACACAGTTCTTGTCCCCAAGGATCTCAGAGCTGAGAAGAGCGAAGCAGACACATAAACAATAGCGGCACATAAAGAGGAGAGGTCAGTTCTGCTAATAGTGTATAAGGAAGAACAGGCTTTATCAAACTCAGTTTTTGCTGAAATAGGAAAATTAGTGGGTAACTTAAGTAATTTCTGGGTGGAAAGGGCATTGTTGACAGAAGGAACATCATGGACCAAGGCAAGGAAGTAAATTATGTCAATGAGTGGGGAAGGCAAGTAGTTGAGAGGGCATAGGCATGAATAGGGATGGTTGCAAAAGGCTAGAAAAGTCAACAGAGGCAGGGGTGGTTGCAAAACGTTCTTGGAGGTCCTGGCATGCCTCCCTAAGGAAAGATTGGGGAGTCACTTTTCAGCTGGATTTGAAATGTGCATTTTAAAATGACCACTCAGTCACAAAAATATATATATGTATATATATTAAAGGCCAAGACTGCAAGACTAGAGACAGAAAGATCAGTTAGAAAAATCTGGCAATAACTGATATAAAAGACAATGAGGGCCTGAAAGACAATGAGGGCCTGAAAGAAGTAAGAGAGAGAGAAAGAGGGCTGACACAGAAAAGTTAAGAAGACAAGAATATTAGAATGTAGTTATCTATTGGTGTCTTGCCATGAGCATCTCTCTGATCAAATGTCATCTCTTCTAGAACATCCTTGACCACCCTTTCTAAAATAGTGACCTTGACCTCTGCTGAGTCACTTTCCTTATCTTTCTGTGTTTTTTTCATAGCTCTCATCACTCTCTGAGAGAACATTTTTGTCTTCACTTGTTTATTGCCTATAAGGGCAAGGACTTGGCCTGATTCTTCATCTCTGTATCTCTAGCACCGAGAATAGTACCTGGTAAGACTTACACACCTAATAAATATTTGTTGAAAGAAGAAATAAATGATACTGTTGTCCTTATTGAGACTCCTACTAGCAGAGGAGGAGTATGTTTTTAGGAGGAAATAAAACAGGTTTAGTGTTTTCCATAGTGCTTTTGAAGGGAGTCATTAGACACAAATATTTGTGGGAGTAATAGGAATGAGACCTCCCATGTTAGCTGTGGGTCTGGAAGAGGGCCAAGTACATGATAATAACAATGGCAGCAACAACAACAGCAGCAACAGCTCTCTTTATTGAGGGCTTACTATGCACCAGGAATGATTCTAAGCACATTCCACATGCTAATTCATTTCACCAGCACAAGAGCCCTTGGAGGTAGGTATTATTATTCTTCCCATTGACAAGGAAGAAAATCCAAGGCTTGAGTGATTGAAGAAACTCATCTAAGTTTGCAGAGCTAGAAAGTGATGGAACGTGAATCCTTGCTATTCCCTTAGAAAAACTATCATTTAGGAGTTGGACAGTGGAAGGGGGAACAGGTAAAGAACAGTGGAAGGAGGAGGCCAGGGGCATCAGTGGGCGGGAGAGTTTTAAGAAGGAAAAGTTGATGCTATCAAATGCTGCAAGGTGAGAAAGAAGAATAATTTCTTAATTTGGAACTTTTATTTACTTTCTTTAAGAGCTGTTTTGGTGATATCATTATCTGGACAAGGCAGTGGCAGTGGTTTGCAGAATAGCTGAAGGTAAGTTGGTCTGTTAGACTATTCTTTTGAAGAGCTTGGCTGTCAAGGGTGGGAGACAGATGGGGACATAACTAGAAGCAGGTATCGAGTATGGAAACCATCTTCAGAGATATATAGAGTAACGGAGAATATGAGTGTGTGATGCAGGGAGGAAAATAGTAAGTCCTAGTTTTGAAAATGATGGAAAGAGATGGGACAAAGAACCTGAGAAGCAGATAGATGACAGCCAGTGGGCTTGGAAAATATGGTTATGATTTGGAACAAACACTCCAAGAAATGGCCGAGAAAGATGACCAGGACCATATATGCAGGATTACAGACTTCTGTGCTTTTAAATAAATTTCTCATAAACTCCATCTGAACCTGTGTGTGTTTGTGTGTTAATACATAATACTTAATACTATGTATGTAGAAACTAAAAGGCGAATAATGAAATTAAGCCAAAATAAAGAACAGGGTGGCAGAGGACCTGAGAATTCTTGTTGAAGTGATATTGTGGGGTCTCTGAGGGTAGAAAAGGAAATGAAGGCAAGAGGAAGGTTATAGACTATGAGAAGGCAGAGGAGGGGTTTTGAAGGTCTTTGCTTGAAGTGCAGTTACATTGGAATGGAAGAGGTGAGACCGCGGGGGCTCAGGCTGCACCCAGAAATTTCTAGATAGAGCAACTCTGGGTGATCTTGGGGCCTGTGATGTGTCCATGGTAGCCAGTGGCTGTGGTGGAGTAAAGGCGAGCATTGTTGGCTTGAGGAAGTGAGAAACTATGCAGGTGGGTGGATGGATTTGCCATTCACATATTTTGGAAGCTGTCCAGGATGACAGCAGGCCTTGGAGCGGAGGGGAGAACTGTGACCTGGGAACTGTGTTTTCTATGAATGGGACCTCTGGGAGATGTGGGGCCTGGTAGGTGTGTAGATGACAGCAGCAAGGTGAGTGGAGTGGCTGGGTGCATTGACTGCATGGATGAGCGGTCATTCTGTGAAGGTGAAAGTGAGTGGTCTGGAGGGGATGAGTAGAGAAATAGGCGAATTCTTTAAGCTATTTCCCCATTCTAGCTCTTGCTTCAAATCAAATTTGACGTCTTTCAATTCTGTCAGTTTAGGATACTCTGAATATATCCATGAGGACCAGGCTTATGCAGATAGAGTGTAAGTGCTCTCTCCCTTACCCCCACCTCCCTACATAACAAATACAAGTTTTCCAATGCAAGTGTCTCCAAAGACGGCTCCTATTTTAGGCTTTTGTTGACTAGGAACTGAGTCCTGATCAACTTGTCCTCTTGGCTAGAGAACAAGGACCTGAGAGATGAGAAAAATGATGAACAAGATTTGCCAAGAAGGCACCAAGGAAAAGTCAGGCAAAGGGTGCATTTTCTGGCCTCTCCAGTGATACAATCTATAAATATGAATTCTGACCCTGTAGGGTGCTGATATGGAGCTCTGGGCTACTGAGGGGCTGCATAAGTGCCCAGGGAAAAGTCGGGGCACTTGACAAGTTGGTGACAAGAGGTGAAGCCTCAGCTATTCACAATATTGACTAAGCCTGTGTGGTGGACGGTTAGGGCTTCCTAATTGCTGTACATATGGAAAACAGTTTCCTTATAAAAACAATGTTTGTCTCACATCTACCCTTTCTCACATCAATATCTAACTTTTAAAGACAGGACCAAATATCGTCTGCACAGATGAGGTAGCAGCTGTGGGGATGGAGTTGGCAGAGTTTTTAAGTTCCTATTCTTTTGTATGTTTCATTTAATAAGAGTATGAGGTTCCAGGCTAGCCTCAGCTCTCCACCTACTGCTTGCTGTGTGCAGAGATCTCTGACCCTACGTTCTGGGGCTTCTGTTCAGATGCCTCTACAATGCCATTCTCAGTGAGCTCAGGGTTGTAGTGTAGCAGTGTAGCACTCCATCGGGGCTCCAGGAACAAACTGCTCTCCTCCATTGGTAAGCCTCTCTAGTCCTCACTCCTTGCGAGTAGAATCAAATGCAAGATCAGTGTCTGCGCAGGTGCTGTGGTGAGAGGCACATCCATTGTTAAAAAACACACCAAGATATTCAAGCACTGGGGCTCAAGAAAAATAGTCCAGCCAGAGACAGGCTAGAAAACGTCTTCTCTCTAAGCGTTCCATGATCATCCCTGCTATTTTTAATGCATTACTCCAAAACAGGAGTAGGCAAACTGAGAGCTGGCAAAGCAAAAACATAACTTCAGAGCGCCTGATTTTATTGGGTGACAAGTACCCTGGGCAGCGAAAAGTGTCTTGGGTGATTTGAAAACTGAGCAGACACCATGAATATTTTGGTCGCAGGGCTTTTTCCTAGATGAATAAACAGCTTCTTCATGGGGGTAGATCTGTGAGTAGCTAATACTCAAACACTTCCTTGCCCTTTCACCTCTTGGAGAGTCACCTGTTGATTTTGATTAGGGTCTCTCTCACCATCTTAGCTTATAAAACCTTCACATTTTAAAGAATGCTCTCTCTCTAACAGGTGGGTTCACATTCTCGCAGGTTTCTCCATTACTGACAAAACAGGTCAAATTTCAAGTTTCTAGCCAGAGGAAGCAATCTTTACTTCCATTACTATGGGAGACGTGGGAAAGGGAAGTGACAAGCCAATTAGAGTAAGTGGGTTTTCAGGTTCCGTCTAGTCCAGCTAGAATTCGCTTGATGTTTGTCCGTTCGGAAGGCTCATAGATGCATTTTGTCACAATGGAGACATTTTTCTCTCTCATATTATGTGGAACTTTAAAAAAATAAGAGTCTGGCAATGCTTTGGGGAGTTACGCTTTTCCTAGTGTGTGGTTCTTGGCTCAAGGTATGTGACGGTTGGAAAAAAAATCAACAAAGGACTGCTCTGTATAATAGTATGTCTCTGGCAGAAAGTGGTTTGGAGGGTTTTATAAAGCAGAGATTCTAAAGGTAAAACTTTTAACAAGTCACAACTCTGACAGGCTGATCAAACCTTACATAAATAAACTAAAAATCTCCAAAAGAAGCAAGTCACCAAGTGTTCACATTTGATTTGAATATTTCATTTAAATATTTTCCAAGTTTGATACTTCTCTCCTTTCTTTTATAAGGAATCAAATAAACAAATATGTTGGTAATACAGGCATCTTATTTACACGATAGCTTCATGTTTGTTAGAATTTTATTATTCCCCTCCTAAAATTATTTGTTGCTTTTTAGTTTTCCCAAGGAGACTTCAGGCTAGACTCTCAAGCACAGTTTGCTGAACAACACTTCCTCTCCACTAAACTTCTATGATTTTTATATTTAACGGTCTTCATTTCACCCATATCTTGGGTTTCCTTCCTCTTACACTATATCAGAAATGTTCGGAGTAGTCCATAAAGCCCATTATTAGTCTGTGGCACAGAAGGATTATCAGGTTTTACATAACCTGATGGTTTAAAGAAGGACTGAGGAAGAAATAACAGATTCCAGGGGTGTAGCATGACCTTAGTCTAAGATGGCAGATGTGGTAAGGAGGGTATAACACTTGATTCTGAGGCTAAATTGGTAAAGTGCAAGAGAAATTTGGCTTCCTAAAGTGCTGTCTCTGCAAAGAAAGGGGTTTATTGGGAGAAATTTGGGAATCCTTGACTCCTCCCACTTTACTGTTATCCCCCAATATCCAATTATCTCCAAATTGTTTTGATTTATCTAAAATATCTCTTGAGCCCATCCTCTTCAATCCACCCATGTAGCCACAGATCTAGATCAGGTTGTCATTCAAACCTGCATTGCTTCTAAGCTCACTTGGCTGCCTTGGTTTCTCTCCCTTTCTACCTTCTCCTGTCACAATGAAATCTAAGTTTTATCAGGTATAGGTACCATCCCTGATGAGATATGTCACTGTCCTCCCAGTGCCTACTGACTAAAGGTAAAAAATCTTTATATATGTTTCTTGGCTATGCAATAGGGAACAGAAATCCTTCAGAGTCCATGTAAGGTTAGCAAATGTCTAAATCAACAGCACCTGGTAAAAATACAATGTGAACCACAGAAGTGATCTTAAATTTTTGAAAAGGCACATTCTTAAAAAGTAAAAAGAAAACAGTAAAATTAATGTTACTAATATATTTTATCCAAAATATAATCATTTCAACATGTAATTAAGATTAAGTTATTGAAATATCTTACATAGTTTTTTTATACAAAGTCTTCAAAATCAATGTGTATTTTGCACTTAATGGTTCATCTCAACTCATACTAGCCAAGTGCTTAATACCCAAGTGACAACTACTCGCCTTACTGGACAGCTTGGGACTAAATAATTTGTAGCTCATTGCAAAGTAATCCAACATAATTATCCATTCTTTACTTCTATTGTCTCACTTCCTATTTACTTCTATTGTCTCACAGAATATACTGAAATTCTGTGTTCTGCATTCTGAGTACCTTTTCAAATCAAGTCTGGGCTTAGGCAACTAAGGGCCCAGGGTTATCCCCCCAGAGAACTGTGGAACAGTATTTCTTCTCTCCAACAAAATGACCCCTATATTCATTGCTCATCAGTCATTATTTTAGCAGTTCAAAGACTCCTAAAACAGAATGTGGGGTCATCACTCTAATTTTAGTTGCCCTCAGAACAATTGCATTCCAGTGTGCATGAATGTTATTCATTCAGTGAGAGACTTAAACATGACTTATTTACAAAAGATAGTCTTGGCTCCTTGTAAAAAAAAAAAAAAACAACTCTAGAATGTAGAACTATGAAGGATCATAATTTTTATCTAATCCAACTCTGAGGGAGACACAGCCAACAAGCAGATACACATCTAGAACTTATGTTCCTGAACTCCTGGACCAGTGTTTATTCTGTCTGTTACTCAACATGAATAATAATGATCTATAATCAGGACTCTGAGGCCCAGTAAACAATGTCCCCCTTACCGCTCTAATTGCCCTCAGGGCTATGCAGCTTGATTTCTTCTTGGCAAACATGACTCGCAACTGTGAATGTCACATAGGTTAGATTATTAGGCACTCTATGTCAAAAACAATATTTCTTTTAGTATAGCTGAGTTAGATCTGTAGCCAATCTTCAACCAAAATAAGGACTAAAAATTGTTCCTTTTCTAGGGATAAAGATGCTCTTTTCTCATGCATTCCACTACATTCTCTTCCTCCCATTTAGCTTCCAGTGAACGGTATACATAAAGAATGGGATTTCCTTTTGGTGAGACTTAGCTGATAGACTCATCCCATGAACCACACCAAACGACCTTGTCAGAGAGTGAGAAGCATTCAGCTACTTTTATTCAATTTTTGCTTTTATTTTAAGTTTTTTTTTTCTTCTTCTTTGGAAAGCACCATATTCCTTATTTCTTCCACTTTCAAGTAATGTGTGAAAAATGACATCATCACTGGCAATGGCTTCCCTAGGGCTTTTATTTATCCTGGTTCAGCGGTTGCAGGGTAACTAATCTGAAAATTACTTCCATGTTAAGTTCTCTCTTTTATGTTAAATAATAAAATAATACACAATCAAGCAGAAATCAATGCCCAGGAACTATTTACTTATTTTAGAACAAGCTTAGTGGACACAGCATCTTTGTAAGATGTGGGTTATATTCAGTCTATGCTTGACTTATTCTAAATCACTAAGTGGGGAGAGCACAGTTACAGAATTCAAACCTGAGCTGTGATCTATCTATGTATCTATCTATATATCTCTGTATCTATCTATCTATCCATCCATCCACCCATCTATCATCTATCTCACATACTCACACACACAAGAAATATAATTATGCAGTCTGAAAGTCACAAAAATTTCTTTATGAAAATAACTTGAGTAATTATTAGAGAGGTTTCTGTAGTGTGCCACTTAAATAGAAAAGGAGGCTTGGTGCATTAAACCATAAAACAGTCATCGGCACTGTCCTCTAGGCCAGATGTTTTTCAAAGATGGTTATGAAGATTTCTCCCAAAGAAAATTATCTGATGATTGACTATTTAGCCACTTGAGTAACTGGAAACACATTTCTTTGTAGGAACAATTTTCTTTGGAGTGGCACATTTAAGATCCTAGAATATTATAATCTTCCCATTGCAGATGGTAAGCTGAGGGACACAGGAGTTTTGTGACTTGAAAAAGGTCACTGTGTGAGAGAGTGGCAGAGCTGGGACTAAAACTCAAACCTGTTCATAACATTTCCTCAAAACCAGAGGGTCTGTAGTTTGCTTCAGTTTGTTTAATTCACTCATCAGAGATATTTTATGATGAGTGACAAGAGAAAATATACCAGATTCTTCTCATTGGAAAAGCATCTAAGTTCATACTAGGCATTATTCCTATCCGCAGTCTTTGTTGAATGAAACAGAAAAACCATTTAGAATTCATATTATTAATTCTGTCCTTATGCTTTCCCATTCTAGAACATTTGTAAGCCACTGGAGCCATTGATGAGAAATCAGTTTTGTTCCAATCTCCAGATCTAGTTTACCTGGGAGTAAACTAGATCTGGAGAACTATAACATGGCAGTATTTCCTGGCTCAGCTGTCATCTAAAAAACTGTGGAGACTCAGTCTTCTTAAATTTCTCCCAAGTAGTTCAAGAAATCCATATGTGGTCATGTAAACAGTCCTCCTGTCCACTAGCTGGACTCTTCAATTTTCTCACGTGTATGCTTGGGAATGCTGGCCTCTTCTTACCTCATTGTACCATTGTTTCTTAATTTTTGTCTTTGCCCATACATCTGTTACAGTGATGTTGAACCTTCCTCACCCCATCTGATCCTCCATGATGCAGTATGTCCTCTGGGACTTCTAAACAACTCCAGATACAGACTAGTCAGACTAGTCTGGCTGTTATGACCTCTCCTGTTTTGCATCTTATGTTAGATTCATCTCCCAGTTCAAGATCCTGCTGAAGTAAAGGAAAATTTTCTTCCCTTGGTCATGGTACACCATTACATGGGCCCCAAAGCTGATGCTTTCAATATCATATAGTGGTTTTAGGAAAATTGCATATTTGCTTCTGCTCTTGCCCTTTCTTCTTCAGAGGCTTCATTATGCAGGACTCTGGCACAAACCTAAAGTGAAAGAAAAAGAAGTAGAGAACAACATACACCCAGCTGTGCTCACAAAAGTCATCCCCTCTCACACCCCTGCCCTTCAACCTTACTTGTGTGAATCACATTTTTCTTTCCTTAGGACGTGTTATTTTTCATGAAATTCTTCATTTCCTCATGCAAACATTGTCTTTGAGGCTCTACCCACCTTGCTCAGATAGGTGTGGATTTGTATGGTACATAACTCAAGTTCCTAAGTTGAGTACATTTCCTTCTATAACAATGAAAGAATGCATTTGACTTAAAGATGTTTCTCATTTCTACCAGAGTTCAAGACACAGAGATGCTTTTTGTCAAGTAATTAATTTATTTTGATTCATAGTTATTCATAAAACTTGAAGTCAATATGGTATCATTTGTAGTACAAATGATGGAAAAGTTTAGACACTGATGTACTAATAAATTATCAGCAACCACCACTCTGGAGGGCAAAAACCTTGATTTATAGCAATTATTGACTCCCACTCCATAAATGCCAGTGTTGATTTCTTGCCATCAACATAACATCAGTGAATGTCGAATTGGAAAGAGATGATCAGTAGAACGCCATTATAGAGTATTTCCACCACATCAATATAATAGCTGTAAATAACCTTCAGGGCACAGATACTAGTAAAATGTAGTAAAATAATTAGGAAGTAATGAAATTTGAGTATTTGTTACTTTTGCTTTGAAGATATTTAATTGTAAATTTTTGGAAGGTAATTTTTAATAATGGCTGTGTTGAACAAGCACTCACATAATTCCTAAAAATTTGACAATGGGCTCTCACAAGCCAGCATGTACCGGCTCCAGCACTCCGCTGGGTGTAATATAATGAGGCAAGTCTAATGCTTATCTTCCAGAACTGTGTAAGCTTGCATTGCAGGTTGTTGGGGTGCACACATAAAATCAAAGTGCCTATTATAATGCCTGGCACATTCGTGCTCAATAAATTCTGGGTAAATCCAGAAGGATAGTCTGGATGTTAGAAGTGGCAGGAAATATTTGGTAAAATGTATGAGTACTTGGTGCTCTGAAGCAAGTCAGAGCTCTCACTTTAATAGTTCTGAGACTGTGTGTATAGTTTTTGTTTCATTCAGGGTGGATCAAATCCTGCAGTTAGACAGGGAAAGGGAGGAGAGAGAGAGACCAGATGACATCATTTCACTTATGTGCCTCAAATGGTCCTCATTAAGTTGACTGCACAGACTATAAAGAGGGATTTTAAAAGCCTGGAAAGTTGAAGGCAGACAATCTCTTGTTCAGAGGATGAAATGGGGTAAACCATAACATATGTTCCAAATAATATAGTCTTTGTTTCATGTAATAATTTATTTTCCTCCCTCTCCTTCCTCTACGTGGAAGAGACCTAACTCAAGGTCAATTCTCAGTACCCCTGAAAGGCTGAAGAAAGAGCTGGACTGATTTGATGACTTCCTTGGCAGGCACACGGCTGGAGCCCACTGCACAGTGGCAGCCTCCCCAGTTAAATTATGATGACTGCTTTGACGAGACGAGGTTTCATGCTTTACGAGGTTGATAGTAGTCAACGTTTAAACCATTAAATTTGCATCTGGGAAAGCCCTGGTCAGGAAGAGGTAAAAAGGTCAAATTTTCATAATGGTTCTTAGAGCCAAAATGGTATATTTCCTGAGGGGCTGGCTGGAAAACATTCAGCTTTTTGTTGTAATAGAGGTCCTGCCTAATTGAAAATAAGTGAGATAAAAAGATCTTTTAACAAGAGTACTTACATTCATTGACAGATATTTTCCTACTAATTATTAGGACTAGTGGCTGAATACAGTGTGCTTCTGTGAACAGAATGAATCTTCAAATTTAAACTTTTCATTTCCCTCGAGTTTTGTCAATATTGTCGAACTAAGCGGATAATTCCAAATCTGAATGAAAGTGCAGTACAAAACCTAAAAAGTCAATTTTCCAAACTTGTTTAGACATAACTCTAGAATTTAATCGTGTTTTCACAATTTTATTGAGTCAATGACATCTTATATAAAGATGATAAGCTTGCTGTACCAAGAGGTCTTAATTCAATTTCTCCCAAGTACAGTCAGTTCTGCTATAATGTGACATGGGTGTGCCTAAAAACCATCATACTGTGCAAAATCATGCAATGGACACCAAAGCATGAGCCATAAAAGGAAAAATTAATAAACTGGACCTCACCAAAATGAAAAACTTTTCATTTGTGGAAGACCCTATTAAGAACATGAAAAGACAAGCTGGGAAAAAAGTTTTGCAAACCACACATCTGACAAGGGACTAGTATCTAGAATGTTTAAAGAACTCTGAAAACTTAACAGTAAAACAGTAAACAATCCAACCCAACTAGAAAATGAGTCAAAGACATGAAGAGATATTTTACTGCAGAGAATATCCAGATGCTGTATATGTACATAAAAGATGTTCAACAACATTAGCCATTAAAGAAATGAAAGTTAGCCTGGGCGCAGTGGCTCACGCCTGTAATCCCAGCACTTTGGGAAGCCAAGGCAGGCGGATCACAAGATGAAAACCATCCCAGCTAATATGGGGAAATCCCATCTCTGCGAAAAATACAAAAAAAAGTAGCTGGGCATGGTGACACTTGCCTGTAGTCCCAGCTATTCAGGAGGCTGAGGCAGGAGAATCGCTTGAACCTGGGAGACAGAGGTCACAGTGAGCTGAGATTGTGCCACTGCACTCTAGCCTGGGTGACACAGACAGATTCCATCTCAAAAAAAAAAAAAAAAAAAAAAGGAAAAAAAGAAAAAGAAAGAAAGAAAGAAATGAAATTTAAAATCTATACACTTATCAGAATGACTAAAATAAAAAATAATGACAATGCCAAATGATGGCAAGGATGTGAAGAAACTGTGTCACTCATACATTGCTGGTGGGAATGTAAAATGGTACAGCCACTCTAAAAACCAGTTTAGCAATTTCTTACTAAACTAAGTATTTAACTTCCATAAGGCCCAGCAACTTTACTCCTGGGCATTTATTTAGAGAAATCAAGACTTATGTTCACACAGAAACTTGTACATGGATATTTATAGCAGCCTTATTTGCCACAGTCCAAACCTGGGAATAACTCAGGTATCCTCCAACCCTGAATGGTTATTTGTGTACCACAAACTATGGTACATCCATACGATGGAATATTACTCAGCGATAACAAAGGAACAAACCATTGATAACTGCAATAACTCTAATGAATCTCCAGATAACTACACTGAATGAATAAAGCCAATACCCAAAATATTACATACTATAAATTTCATTTATGTAACATTCTTGGAATGACAAGACTGTAGAACTGGAGAACAGATTAGTAGTTGCCAGGGTTTAAAGATGGGGAAGGGAATCAAGAGGGAAGTGAGAGTGGCTATAAAATAACAACAGAAGGAATCTCTGTGGTGATGAAATTGCTCTATATCTTGACTGTCTCCATGCCAACAGGCTGGTTGTAATATCATCAGGGAACTAACTGGGTAGAGGATACACTGGATCTGTCTGTATTATTTCTTACTACTTCATGAAAATCTATTATTTCAAAATTAAAAAGTTTAATTCAAAAATTACAGGGACTATATGAAAAATAGGTTTGGGGTACAGTATTCAAAAACCTTGTCAATAACATTAAAAAATAGTAGGAACCTTATAAAACTGGTGGCATAGGTTTACACACATCAAATGATTTAAGAAACACAGAGACACTTCACTAAATACGGCACTTTGCTTTGGAAAGACCTGTAGTTTGCTTGTGGAAGTGGGCATTAAGAGGGTTGCAGCCTGTGAGTTACTGTGAAGTGGTGGAGGGAGGGTTATCTGAAATAGGATGGAAGGTTTTACCAACACATGAGGATTGGTGTAGCTCGTAATACACACAGTGAACTGAAGTAGCTGGTAGATGTTTGGGAACTGGTGTGTGCATGTGCATGTTTTGTGTATTCTTACTCATCATGTAAGGTGCAACTTTCTGTGTTGGCCTGCTTCTTGTGGAAAAAAATCACATATATACAAACACAAAATCCATGTTATGCTCAAATTGTTTCCTAATATATTAGTTGCTTTAAAACAAATTTGCATCTTTCAAAACAGACATTAAAACGCGACTAATTGCATATTCAGTATACTCAAATAACATACTGCCCAGATAATTGCTGGAATGGAAAGAAAATTCCACTTCTAATAATAGGTAATGCCATGGAAGATTTCAGAGACATTTGACCATACTGATCCTAAATAAACTACTTTTTACACCTGGAAAGCTTGTTAAAAATTTGGCAAGATTTGTTCGCCTTTGTGTTCCTGTTGGAAACATAATTGATTAAATTTAAAAATAAACAAGTAACTCTTCTAGACTTTGACTTAAAGACAGCTATTATAGCCAGATATAATCTAAAAGAAAGTAGAAAAGCATAAATTTGCCACAATTTTAGAAAAGAGAGAGGGCACAAAATATTTATTTATTTTTCTATTTTGTTGGTATTCTTACCTATATTCCAGTCTAAGAAATAAGAGAGATAAAAATGTATATGTGTTAGAAAACAATAAATACACTTACATTGTTTTTCAAAAGAAACTGAAAATGTATTATACATATTTTGTTATTAGAAGTATTATACCTGTTAGGGTAGATGGAAATATAAATAGATTGAATTATTAGAACACATTACTTATGGAATAGGAAACTGAGTCTGTAGTCGATTTGCTCATTTGGGTAGAAACATAGTGCTAATAAAATAAAAGTTATAGGTTTGATTCCTATGGCCTAATGAGCTATGTTTATTTCTGTGGATACAGATGGCTCACCTAGACCTGCCATCTTGCTATATGATCTATGGTCACAAAGAAATATATGAAATTATACATTAGTTCAAATCTGCTACTACTTGGAAACTACTGATATAGATCAATATTGTAAAGGAATTCAACTTAGAAATCCAGACAACCAGGCAGCTCATTAGACATTTCTATAATCACAAATTCTTTTTGTATAACTGGCCTCAGAGCTCGGACAATGAAATATGATGTGATGATACACATATTATGGGGGAAAAGGCACTATGGGATTTTCCTGTTTTTAATTTAAAGTTACTAACTCCCATAGATAGTGGGAGGAAAACTGGTCGTGGGGAAAAATTCTGAGCCTAATTCTGAAATTATTTCAAAAGGTACAGTATTTTCTAGAAGTGAGAAGATGACAGCAACAATGTCAAAAAGAAGGGGATGTATGTGGGCAGGTTTGGCTCCAGAAAGGAAGATCACCATGGGTCATAACACACTCTCTCATGAACCCAGTGGTAAATAACAAGTTAGTCAAAAATAAAAGGGAAAAGATCTCCATTTTCAATATGAGAAAGAAACAGCCACAACCTCAAACCACAAATTATAAAGCAAACTTTCCGGTAACTGAGAGATCTATACCAGGGAAAATGAGAGGAAGCTGAGAGCCCACACAAGCATCTTCAGACATCAAGCAGGATACACATTTTCTTAAAAGTTAGTGTTACAGTCCTGAGAAGTCCAGCTGACAATTCTTTAATTAAAGAGACAAGATCTCCAGATTGTGAGCAAACCTGAAAAGAAGTCTACTTCTTGAATATACCCAGTTCAAGCAGCTCAGAATGACAACCAGAGGGGTCATTATTTCTGATCTAGCCTCCTAAAGACAGGGCAAAGTGAAACATCAATCCACAGATTTGTTAAGATACAGAAGTCTTAACAAATCCCAAGAAGAATACATTTAAAAATTCCTACCTACACACATTTATGTGAAATTGCACTCAAACCAAGGGAAAGATTTTGAAAGCATTCAGACAGAAGAGACAAGTTATCTGTAAAGGGAAGACAATTATATTGATGGCTAAGTTTTCGGCTACAACAGAAGTCAGAAGATAGTGAAATGACATCTTCAAATTGCTGAGAGAAAATTATTGTCAACTTAGAATTTTTTTCCTAAAGAACAAAATAGGCCATTTTCAGACAAATCAAAACAGAGACTAGACTATCATGAACTCTCGCTATAGGAACTTCTAAATGATGAACTGCACACACACACAAAATTGAACCTCGAAAGGACTCAGATTCAAGAAGGAAAGATAAAGAAATTATTAAACATATTGGTAAGTCCTAAAAATATGAATCAATAATGATTTTTATTTAAAAAATGAGTATAAACGAATAGAAACATGAACAACAGTGAAATGTATGATGAAATGGAACTCTTGTGTTCTAAGGTCTTTGTATTGTATGAGAAGAAGGTGGAAATAATTAACTGTAGGTTTTAAGTTAAAAGTCAGTATGATAGTTTTAGCGTAAGCCAAATGTTGCGTATGACTTAAAAACTAATAGAGGAGGAAAAATGGAAACAAAAGAGCAGAAACAAACCAAAAGAGGGCAGAGAAATTAGGAGGAAAGAAAATCACAGGGAAAAGAAGAGAAATTATAATACCAAATGACATGCTAGAAGTAATAGCAAATAGGTAACACAATCAAAATAAATTTAAACAGATCAAACTCCCTGGTTACAATATTGATATTATCATATTGGCTTAAAAAAATCTAGTTCTGTGCAGTCTGGGAGAGATATACCTCAGGTAAGGATATAGAAAGGCTACAGTTAAAATATAGAAAAGAATATACAGCATGAGGCAAACTCTAATCAAGAGAAATCTAACGCAAAATTAGTACTAGACACTATTTAGGAATACATCTAACAAAAATGTATATGACTTTAACTGAAAAAGCTATAAATGCTTTTTTAAGACATCAAATATCTCAATGAATGTTAATAGGAAGACAATATTATAAAGATGTCATTTTCTTCTAAAGTCATTTGTAAATTCAATAGAATTGTAACAACAAAAAATGTCAACAGGATTTTTCATAGAACTTTATAAACTGACTCCAAGATTTATGGAACCTTAATGTAAAGAACAACAATTTAAAGCTTTCTGAAGACAATATAGAACATATTTTTATGATTCTGGAGAAGGAAAAAATTTCTTGATAAAGATACACAAATAATTATTAAATAAAAAGACTTGAACATAAAATAATTAATATTTTGAATATTTATAAGTGAAAGAACAAGTTACAGACTGGAAGATGTGATTTATAGCAATATAAGGGACAAGAACTTACATATAATTGAAAAGGATATACAAGTTGTATAAAGAGCTTCTAAAAATCAAGTAAAAGTAAAGCATCTTAATACAAAAATGAACAATGGAAGCTTATGTGTTCTGTTGATGGAAGTATAAAGTAATACAAGTGCTTTAAAGAACAAACTTTAACCAACAACTCCCTAACTACTAGGTTCAAACCTGCATAAGAATATATATGTACAAAAATTCTATAAAGCATTGTGAATAATTAGAAACATTTGTAAAGAACCCAAAGTCCATCCACAGAGGAATGGTTAAATAAATTATCAACTACAGACAACAAAAGATACAAAAATAATAAACTCTCGAGTAAATCATTTGTTTATACATGGAGTCATTCTACAAATATTTGTTGAGATTTACCATGTTCTCCCCACAGTACGGTTGCCATTACAAGGAGCTAACACCTGGTAGCAGGAGGCGGGTGCCATAAATAAACACAGTGAAGTATTGTGTAGCCAGCATAGACACGTGCACAAGTTACAGTGAGGGTACAAGTTACAAAGGAGAAAGTGCTTGGTTTTCTCTGAGTCAAAAAGGTCTTCATATGGAAGGTTATCTTAAGTCAAGTATATATAATTATTATTATTGTTATTGTTATCATCATCATGATTAAATCATACAAAATACAAATTAATAAACATGGTAAAAAATACCAATTAATATTGGTAAAACTAGTAATTTTGAAATTATGTATATGAACATATATTAGAGCAGCTTCAACAAATGGTGAGAAATCAAGACAGAAAGCCAGGGAGGAAACACAAAGAGTGGATCATTTTGGGGACAGAATCGTCTATCCATGGCTTTGTAGCTTTGAGTTTGTATTTGTTTACTGTGACCCCACTGTTGTGACTTGGCACTGAAACCACAGTGGTTTTGCAGGACCACTCCTGCCTTACTGCCCTTCCCACCACTCCTGCCTTACTGCCCTCCCCACCACTCCTTTTGTCAAAGCATGAGTAGACCCAGTGTGCACACCTGTGAGATCAACTTTCCAGTCTAAATATCTTATATAAAATCTTTTGAGAGCAACAGGGTGCATTCACTTAAAGCTTTAGGAATGGGAGCCAATTTTTAATTTGTTCCTCCTGTTTGCTGAAAATATAGTATTTCTCTTTTAAAGACTTTATTAGAAATCTGGCTTTCTTATGGGAATATAGACAAGCAATTTACAGTGATGCATTAGTGATGATGGTTAGAGTCAAGAGGTTCTTTAGTTATTAGGAGTTTGTTTTTCGGTTTTTTATTTTTTAAGAAGGCTTCAAAGTTGCACAAAGATTTTCAGATTTTAAAGGAGCCAGTTCCAAAAAAAAAAAAAAGAACAATTAATGACAGCCATGATGACAAATAAGGATGACAGTGACTAATACCATACCTGATGACAGGCCAGGCACCATTCAAAGTATTTCACATATAGTTTCTTCTTTAAGGATAAGTGCAAATATATGGAAGAGTCTCATTACAATTAAGTCAGGAAGTCTATTATAAAAATGTTGATGTCTATAAAAAAGAAAACCTTACTTTAGGTTATTTTTTGAACCAGAAAAGCAAATAAAAAATAGATCAACAGGCACCCAAGGACAGTGGTGTCATTTTGGAGGGCACAAAAAGCTGAACTAGGCATGCTATTTTCGTTCTCTCTTTTCCATCAAGGAGAATGATCTTAGGTTGGAAAATGGTGAGATGAATATAGAGAAGGGGAAATAAACCCAATATAACAAAATGAATCTAAGAGGTTTCTAATATCTCTAAAAGACTCTACCTAATGGCTGGAACGAATTCAACCACAAGTACAAAAACAACTTTCAAAAGAGAGCAGCAGAAGTTATGGAATCTTGGAATACAGAGGGCTGCTGAGAAACTAGGGGTATACGTAACCCTGCTCCTTTACAAAAGGAGAAAAATGTATTCTACAAAGTACTTTGAGATTTTAAGAAAGAATATTATATTTTCCTGATTTTAAATCACATTTTTATTTTTGGCATCAAACATTTTGGAAAATCGGAGGTGTCTAATAACAAATGACAAATACACTCTCCCGCTACCGTATTCAATATAAATTGTTACTGCCTACAAATGCTTTAGTGATGACTAGCTACCACGTGTTCTTCACGAAGTTATTTGCATTTAACACATGGGGTTGAACTCAGATTCGGACCCTTTTTGTCATATAAAATATCTTAAAAACCAATATAATGTAGCATTGGAATAAAAAGCTCTGGGGCATTTACAACATGCATTACAAGGGAATGTAATTATGAGTGGTAGGAATGGTCACATTTTCTAGATTAGATTACAGAAATTTCAAAGTTCAAAGACCTTGGTGTGACCAGTTCAAGTGATGTTTCAAAAACTTCAAGATACATTTTGAAACATTAACAATAGCCAATTCTAACAATAATAAGAGATCATGGTCATGAGTGTGTGTTTTCAAAAGAATATCATAGCAAAAATGATTCCAAAGAAATCTTCAAGGTTCTGACTGTAAAGAAGGCTAAGATTTTCTAAACTGGTATATAATTATAGAGTTACTATACATTTTCAATACAATTCCTCTCAAAATGTATTATTAAATACCTTAGAATTAGATTTAAATGACATTAAAAATAAATTCTAATATTTATGTCCAAATGGTTTTAGAAAAAAGGATCAAGACAATTCAATGGGGAGAAAAGGAGTTTAAAAAATCATGCTGGTACAAGTCATCTACGTAACAAAGAATTAATTTAGGTATGACCCCTACCTCATACCATGCACAAACATTAACTTGAAGTGAATTATATACATACATGTAAGAGTTACATCTATAAAACTGTTTGGAGAAAGCACAAGAACCAATCTTCATATTCTGGGGTTAATCAATACTTTCTTAAATACAACACCAAAAGCACAAGATAAAAGATTGATAAACAATACAGTATTACTAACTATAGTAACCATTCTATGCATTGGATCCCCAGAACCTACTCATGTTATAATTGAGAGCTTGTACCCTCTGACTAATATTTGCCCATTTCCCCCACCCAGCAACCATGGCAATGACCACTCAATTTTCTGCTCCCATGAGTTCAACTTTTTAAAATGCCACATATAAGTGAGATAATACAATGTTTGTCTTCTGTGTCTGGCTTCTTTCACTTAGCAAAACATTCTCCAGTTTCATCCATGTTGTCGAAAATGATAAGATTTCCTACTTTATGGCTGTATCATATTCCTTTGTTTGCATATACCACTTTTCCTTATCCGTTCTTTCATTGGTGGGCACTTGGGTTGTTTCCGTATCTTGGCTACTGTTAATAATGCTGCAGTGAACTTAGGAATGCAGATATCTCTTTGACATACTGATTTCAATTCCTTTGACTATATACCCAGTGGTGGGATTGCTGAATTATATGGTAGTTTCATTTTTAATTTTTTGAGAAACCTCAAAAAGTTACGTTTTCTATAATTGCTGTGCCAATTGACATTTCCACCAATAGTGTACAAGAAATCTAATATACAGCATAGCAACTATAGTTAATAATTCTCTATTTTTACTTGAAATTTGTTGAGAACAGATTTTAATTATCTTTACCACACGCATGCACAAAATGGTAACTATAAGTGGTGATGGATATGTTTATTAATTTGACTATGGTAATTATTATTACACAGTGTATACATATATCAGATCATCTCATTGTATACTTGGAATTCATACACTTTTTGTCACTTAAAAATTTTTAAATTTAGAAAGATTGATAAATGGGACTTCATCCACATTAAAAACTTTTATGCTCTAAAGGATATTGCCAAGAAAGTGAAAAGACAACCAGCAGACTGAGGGAAAATATTTACAAATCATCACTCTGTTAAGAGACTTCTACTTATAATATAAAAAGACTCTTACAAGTCAAGGGTAAAAAGATAAATAACCAAATTTTTGAATGTACAAAGGATTTGAATAAAGATTTCTCCAAATAAGATATATAAACAGCTTATGAGCACATGAAAAGATGCTCAACATTTTTAATCATTAGGAAAATGCTAACTGAAACCGCATGATACTACTTCACATCCACTAGAGTGGCTATAATAAGCTACAGGCAACAACAAGTGTAGTCAAGGATGTCGATAATTGAAATTCTTGTATATTCTTGGTAGAAATGTGAAGTGGGTCAACCACTTTGGAAAGCAGTTTGGCAGTGCCTCAAAATGTCAACCGTAGTGTGGCACAGAAAGTAAACTCTTAAGTATCTACCCTAGGGGAATGAAAACACACGTTCACACAAAAATTTGTACACAAATGTTCCCAGCAGCATTATTCATAATAGCTAAAAAGTGGAAACAACCCAAATGTCCCTCATCTGATAAATGGATGAATAAAATGGGATGTATCTATGCAATGGAATATTATTTCACCATAAAAATGAAGTACCGATGCATGCTACATAACATGGATGAATCTCAAAAACATTATACTAAATGAAAGAAGCCATTCACAACAGAACACCTATCATAAAATGTTATTCAAAGGAACTATCAAGAATAAGCAAATCTACACAGACAGAAAGTACATTTGAGGTTACCTGGGGCTGCAGGGAAGGGGAATGGAATTGGGTGGGAAAGGATAGGGAGTAACTGCTATCAGGTACAAGATTTCTTTTGAGGATGATAAAGATGTTCTAAAGATAGATTACAGCGATGGTTGCATAATTCTGTAAATATATTAAAAACCATGGAATTGTTCATTTTAAAGGGATAAGCTATATCTCAATAAAGCTGATTTTTTAAAAGTCAAAAAAGTGAATAGGTCTTGAGCAGCTAGAAGAAAAATCAGGGGTTACAAGGACCCAGACTAAGTTTACTAGAAATAAGTCATATTGGACTAACTCACTTTTTTCACAGATGGGATTACACATCTACTATATCCAGAAATGCTATACACCTAGTGTATCTGGATTTCATTAAGGTATTTTATAAAAATAACTCACAATGTCCCATGGGAAAACCGGGCAATTTTGGGAAATATGATTTAAAATCATGGAGAGTTTGATGAATTCATAACTGAACAAATGTACTAAGAAGGGGTTGATTGATGAATATATATTATTGCTAGAGGAATGCTTCATTGTGAGAGTCAGCATTATGTATCAAATATTATTCTGATTAGCATTGTTATTAATGACTTCGTACATGATAGACGATAGAGGAGAACCACTGTACAATACTAGCAGCAAAATGCTAAATATCATTGAAAAAAGATCTCAATAGGTTGGCTAATAATTCTTTAGATGCACCTAGTGAAAGAAGCAAAATGAAATGAAAGGCAAAAATTATTTCCTGTGATTAAAGTTTTGCAGTTTATCATGATTTATATGTTCTAAATAACTATAAACAGTTAAACTTTAGAAAAACAGGGTCTCTCATTATTTAGTTCTGTATTTCCCAGTGTGCTCCCACATTTCATTCCTGAATTGAGTAACTGAAGCCCCTGGAAGTTACATACATATGGAGCAACACTGTTAGTTTTGGCCAGGCACAGGCCCCCGTGGACTGGAGCTGTGCATGGGTCATGACTAAATTGGGCTTTATTTCCAGACAGAAATCACTTCCTAAGCAAAAAGAAGGTAAGAGAGTCTTGGGTAGTTAACATCCTAAAAGAACCTATCAAGTCAACCTTCTCCTCATCCAGCCAGTTTGAAGCAAAATTGATGGTTCCATGCATATGTTGTCTTTCCCCTGGATTGCAGGTTGGTCGCTCTGTGATATTTATTAAAAGTAAAACAGCCAAGGACAGCATGTTTTGGAAAGTAAATATCTGGTGTTCTGACACACACTTTCTGGATAAGCCTTGAATTGGTGGCTTCCTCACAAATACTGGTCTGTTTATTCAATGTTTTTTGGAAACCATGTTTTCTCTCACTTTCTCTCTCTCTCTTTCTGATTTTTTGTTGTTAGAATGTAGTTTTTCTTTGGAGCTTTGAATGAAGTTAGAAGCCCTAGTTCTGCCAAGACACAGGTTGCAAAACATCTCTAAGTGGTCTATGCTACCACACCAGACATGAATCACTGAAGCCCATGCTTTCAACACTTTAGCAGAACAGTCTTTCAAATACAGTGTTCTATTCTCCCATGAAACAGATACTGTGTGCTTTTCTTTAGGGCTTCTCTCAGCAACCTACTTCCACTAACAAGGCAAAGCAGAAAAGTCATAGCATTTAACAGGATAAATGCTGAAGATTACATTTCCTCTCTAAAGAATATATGCTATGTGAGGACTTTAATAATTAATGTAAAGTACTTCAGAACATTGTAATTTCTACCTAGAATTCTCCAATAACATTTCTTTCTTTAGCTATAATAACATAATTTAGGCCAAACCACATGATTGCTTTGGTTTAGGTATGGGATTACTTTGCCTTGATTCTCGAGTTTTCAATGACTCTAGTACTCATAATATGTACCCTGTATTGAGAAAAGTGGTGAGCACGTGACAGGTAGCATTTCTCAGCCTTGTCACATTCCTGTAAGACAGATGTTACCATCCCCATTTTCGAGCTGAAAACCTTGGCCCTCAAAGGATAAAGTAACTTGGGCTGTCTTACAGTTAGTAAGTGGCAGAATCAGGAGTTGAACTCATGTTTGTCTGACTCCAGTTTGTCCCCTCCTTTGAGTTGGGGAAGCCAGGCTCATATTCTTTTTCTTTGAGGTTTGCAAAGCTTTGTAATCATGTAAATGAGAATATGTAAGGATCCTTACATATGAAAAGAGCACACTGGTGCATATGAAAAAGAGCAACAAATTTTATGTGAGGAAAAATATTCCATCCAAGAATGTTTACTCTACATGATTTTAAGTCTTCATTTTATAAAAGTTATGATTATCTTGTCTGCTTTTCCATAGCATAAATTATTTTCTTAGTTTAAAAACCACACAATTATTCTACTTATATTAAGTCCCAAGTCTTACATTTTGATCTGATTCTTTGTTATCTTTGCTTCTTGTTGATTCTAAACTACACGCTTATTTTTCCCCATTGCCTTATCTCTTTCTTCACATTTTTTCTCAGATAAGTTACACATAAGAAGAATATTGTAGGCCAAAAACATCAGAAAAGATGAAGCTACCAAAGTTTTAAAAATTCTCTACATTCTCATGCATTTGGCAGTGATGTTGTTTCTGTCTTATCCATGTCTTTTAATCAAATATTTAAGAAGTGCTAAAGTTGCATTCTTTGTAATTAACAAAACACCCAAAATGTACAAAAAGAATTCCTCTATAAGAGGGAACTAATAAGAATAGATTTTTATTTCAGGAAGCATACTCTGAAGGTATAAAACATATTTAGAAAATTAACATAATGGTTTAGGCAAGAGCCAGTGAGGTTTGAACCAAAATAGAGAGGACAGGGAGAGGAATCAGATGTGGGAGACGTTAAGGAGATCACATCTACAGAGCTTGAGGACTAACCGAATAAGGAGTATAAGAAAGAAGAATGGTTCTCAGATATCTCCCCAAAATAAGGAGTAAGTCTGGGAGGAAAACTGACACTTACAAATAGATTTCCTTACAGATTTGCTTAATATTCTTCCATTGGACTGTAAGAGACAGTAGGGCATGAACATAGTTTTGTCTGATACCATGAATGATATTTAAGAGGCATTCAATATAGAGTAAGTTCACTGTTGGTTATGTTGAGTTTGGGTGCGAATGGGTCATATAGAGATATACAAGAGACTGAACTAAAATAAACAAAGTACAAATTGTGATTATCAGTAGTTATTAAAATTATGCTACTTTGTATATTATTATTTTACTTGTAAAATATTTTTGAATATCCCAAATGGCTACAATGAACATGTATTTCCATTACTTTTTTAAAAGTTAAAAGTTATTTATTACTTTAAAAAATAATGAGGCTGGACAGACAAATCTGGAATTATCAGGACAGCCTACAGAGACAAATAATATATATCAGAGAAATCGTTAGAAGTTTGATAAGAAAGTTTATATTAATTTATATTCCCATCCCAATTTTGATAATGTGATGGTCACCACATGATCCAGCACAGGTGCTATAGCTCATATTCAAATGTCACACATTTCCTTATGATTTATTAGAGGAATCAGTGGTTCCCCAGACTCTAAAAAATGCAAGTAGCTGGTCACACACCTCAGTCATCAGCTCTCCTCTTAGTACTGTCTGCCTCTCCTTCTGAGTTTCTGAACAGTGTTTCATGTCAAGGCAAAAGATGTCACTCTGTCTGTAACTGCTCCTAGTTGTCTTTCAAAGCACATTTTGTAACAAAATTTCTTACAGCAGGCAGATTGTTTTACAACAAAACTAAATATGAGAGAAATAAAGTTAATACCACACATATAAATCAGACATTCATAAAAACAGGGTTCTTTTGGCTTTTGTTTTTGCCTTTTTCAGCCTAGAGTAAAACTTAGAATTAAGTTTCTCTGAAACAGAAAAGATAAGACCTAAATTTATGTAAACCAATATAGCTGCTTTCCATGCCAGCCTGAAACAGAAAATTGTAAAAAGTCAAAGAGAGCTCTTCCGAAAACCATAGAAATAAAGAATTAAAGAGTGTATGTTACAGTGGAGGAGTGGAGGAATCGGTGACCCATATGAGGAAACAAACAGAACAAATAGATGAACAAGGAAGAGAATAGGTAAAATCCTCAGATATATTTTCTCTTGGCATTAATACATAAAATACTAAGTACTCATTAAAGAAAACATTAGGAGTAAAGTAGAAGAGATGAAGACAAAAAAGAACAAAGGTTGTCAAATGTCATATTGTATTTCTTGTCATCAGCTTATATCATTTTAAGCTCTAAGCGGGTATATGATGCTTCCATTTTCTACTACAGGTCTGTAATGTGAACATATACATTTAATATTTCAGGAAAACCTGGCTTTTACTATCAACATCCTTCCTCTACGAGACATGCCTTGGAGACAGATACACATAGTTTTATTGAGAGCTGACATTTTAATAAAGCATGAAGTGTTAGGAATAACAGACCTAAATGGTATCTAATGTCCCAAGAAGAGGAGAGGAAAAAAAGTTATCTGTAGGGAGAAAGACCAATCTCAAACCATCGTAATAATTAATTCAGCATCAGAATGAAATTCAAAGAAGTTATCAAATGCATCCTTAAGGATTTTGCTGTAAGCATCTTCACTGAAAAGTCACTGAAAATGTTACAAATTCCAAGTATAAACAATCATGATCTAAGGTTTACAGAATAAGGAAATTCATGACTCGTTATTGAAAACCCATGTAGAAAGAAATAGTAAAGTGTTGACTGTGTTCTCATTCATAAATGGGAGTTCAACAGTGAGAACATATGGACACAGGGAGGGGAACATCACACACCGGGGCCTGTCATGGGGTTGGGGGCAAGGGGAGGGATAGCTTTAGGAGAAATACCTAATGTAGATGATGGGTTGATGGGTGCAGCAAACCACCATGGCACAGGTATACTTATGTAAAAAACCTGCACATTCTGCACATGTTTCCCGGAATATAAAGTATAATAACAATAAAAAGTGCTGGCTGGCAATATGCCATCAGGACATGGATATGTATTCATATATTATTTACAAGTGGAAATGTTGCTTGTGAGGCCATCATTGCATAAGCCTCATGGTAATATTACGGGAGTCCTCTGTGAACCAGGTTCTAGGCAGATTTGAGGTATTTGTGGAAGAATATAAACATACGGGGCTATTGTGACTAGGAAAGACTAGTATAAACCATCAACCATGACTATTTTCCATGATAATTCTGCAAACCTACAGGAGATGTATTTGCCTGTCAGATAACCATCGTAAATTTGCGTTTTAGGTATACTTAAATTTGACTTGTGCAAAATTTAAATGTTTCAGTTGCAGTCAACAGAGGCACACTAGAATGTAAAGAAAATATATATACTATATTATTTGCTTGATCATAAAGTCATAGTTATTCTAGAATCGGAGAAATGGAACCTAATTTGCATAAGATATCTTGTGAGATAAACTGATACATGCAAGAAAGATAAAAGGTGATCCAGGTAACAAAAGCCAAAATTGACAAATGGGATCAATTAAACTAAAGAGCTTCAGCACAGCAAAAGAAACTACCACCAGAGTGAACAGGCAACCTACAGAATGGGAGAAAATTTTTGCAATCTACTCATCTGGCAAAGGGCTAATATCCAGAACCTACAAAGAACTCAAACAAACTTACAAGAAAAAACAAACAACCCCATCAAAAAGTGAGCAAAGGAAATGAACAGACATCTCTCAAAAGAAGACATTCATACAGCCAACAGACATATGAAAAAATGCTCATCATCACTAGCCATTCGAGAAATGCAAATCAAAACCACAATGAGATACCATCTCATACCAGTTGGAATGACAATCATTGGAGAGTCAGTAAACAACAGGTGCTGGAGAGGATGTGGAAAAATAGGAACACTTTTACACTGTTGGTGGGATTGTAAACTAGTTCAACCATTGTGGAAGACAGTGTGGCGATTCCTCAAGGATCTAGAACTAGAAATACCATTTGACTCAGTCATCCCATTACTGGGTATATACCCGGAGGATTATAAATCATGCTACTATAAAGACATGCACATATATGTTTATTGTGACACTATTCACAATAGCAAAGACTTGGAACCAACCCAAATGTCCATCAATGACATACTGGATAAAGAAAATGTGGCATGTATACACCATGAAATACTATGCAGCCATAAAAAGGGATGAATTCGTGTCCTTTGTAGGGACATGGATGCAGCTGGAAACCATCATTCTCAGCAAACTATCACAAGAACAGAAAACCAAACACCGCGTGTTCTCACTCATAGGTGAGAATCGAACAATGAGATCACTTGGGCATAGGAAGGGGAACATAACACACCGGGGCCTGTTGTGAGGTGGGGGAAGGGGAAGGGGTAGCATTAGGAGATATACCTAATGTAAATGATGAGTTAATGGGTGCAGCACACCAACATGGCACATGTATACATATGCAACAAACCTGCACATTGTGCACATGTACCCTAGAACATAAAGTATAATTAATAAATTAAAAAAAAAGAGTTTCCCAAAAGGTAACAAATGATGGCAAGAAACAGTAATGGTGCCAGAAGAAATGGTGCAGAACTCTGAGAAAAGCTCATTTGGCTGGAAGCTTTGTGTCTGTACACTGTGCACCCATTATGATAAAGCAATTTTGTCACCCTCTACCTTTCTCTTTCCCTCTTATTAAATATCAAAACAAGGCTGAAGAAAAAAAGGTGATCCAAGTAGCATTTAAAGGAGAATGCATGTCTACATTATTATATTATGATGCATGAAAGTTACTGGTCCAAGTTGTGGATTATATTAGTCTGATAAACTTTGTGGCAATGATCTATGTGAACATGGGTGTGGTAGACTGGTAGTATTAACCGTTTCAGTTCTTCATTCTTCCATGGGTCCATGTCCCTTACCACGTGACTTTGCAGCTCTTGCCCTCAGGAGTATATTTCTCTGCCTCTTGATTCTTAGCTTGGTGATTTGGCTTGCTTTCACCAATAGGATGTAGAAAATATAACCAACCAAGCTTGAAAAGGTGTTTGTGCATTTCTGCTTGTGCTTTTGCCCTCTGCCATCACCATGACAACAACATGTGTCAGCTGACCTGGATGATATGATTCATGGGAAGGATAATGGAGACATCCCAGTTAATGTAAGCACAACCGTGTCAGATCAGCCATCAGTTAGCCAACACTGAGATAGGTGAGCAAACCCTGTCTTGATCATAGAAATGCTTAGCTGCAGATATGTAAGAAGTAGACACTTATTGTTGTATGCCACTGAAAATTTGTGACTGGTCTTTATATAGCATTTTAGTGGGTGAAGAAGACAGCTGCAATGAGTAAGGTGATTATGTTTGTAAAGACCAAGATGGCCAAATGATTCCTTATGAATAGACAGCCTGATGGTTTCCAGCTTCATCCATGTCCCTGCAAAGGACATGAACTCATCTTTTTTATGGCTGCATAGGAAAACTGAGACCTGGAGAGATTAGGAAAATTGTTCAGAAACACAAAACTAGGATGTGGTCAAGCTAGGATTTAGTAAGCCTTCAAACTCCACACTTTTTACCACCACACTTCATTAGCATAAAAAATAAGGAAATAATTAAGTGCTGGATTTGGCAATACACTTTGCAGTTGTATTTTATTCTTAAGGCAGTATTTCAGTTTAAATGTATGTTAATCATTTGCAAATGTCCAATACTTGTAATAGCTTTTTAATTCAATAAACTGAAAAGAAAAAATGTGGAGTTAGGCATGTTGGCACTTGCTGCAAGTTCTATCACCTTCATTTTTAGACATTTTTTTACAAGCAGCTTAACTACTTTTGTTTTCATTTCCACCATGTACATAATTAGGGCAATAGTACTTGCTTCATTTAAAAATTAGGGCTTTGCGTTTCTTCCATTTAAAGAAACAGATAATATATTTTCATTGTTTCATTAATACTTAAGAGTTAGTAGTGGATGGCAAACTATCGAATCACATGATTCTGCAATGTGTCAATAGGGCACTGACATATTGATGGTACCCCCATTGGTAGAGATGCCAAAACCCTTTGTACACAGTGTTTATGGTCCAAAGCTGATACATTACTGCCTTGTCATTTGTGGGCAGTCAGGACCAACGCACTATTAAGCTTTCAAAAGATCTTGGCTTAATGAAAGCAGAATACACCACTTTTATTTAGTTAGTTATCTCAACTAACATTAGACACTTAGACACATTAAACTCAGGCACCATTAACAGTTGCACCTTCAACTACTGTGGAGGGAAGTTGCAATAGGGGATATGCTTGGCCTGGGTTTGTCCTTACACTGTAGAGGCCTAGAAGAAATAAAATAAGTAAAATATTTCACCTGGTTTTTGGCAATAGCTCAAGAAAATGGGTGATATGGATCAGGAATCTTTAATTCTCTTTCAAGTGGATATTTCCCAATTTTGTTCTTGTTATTATTCTTAAAAAATACTGAGATGTTCACATTATTTAAAAAATAATAATAAAGCAGAGGTCTTAAACAGAGATTCTTAATTTTTTTATATCACAATCCTCTTCAGCAATCTAATAAAATCTATGCATACATTCTCAGAAGACTGTTTTTAATGCATGAAATAAATGCATACAACTACAAAAAATTATAATAAAATATAGCTAGAACATTTAAGAATATTGTGAGATGATAACGTATATATTTCTTTATTAATGCATTAAATAACAAGGTAATGTATTTTAAATATATTTAAATAGATCTTAAGTAAAGTTAAATATTATATTCTAATACAGTGTGAAGGCTACAGTGAGAACATTAGGTAAGAGGTGATCTTTAATTGACTACCTTCAAAGTATTTATCACCAACAAATAGTTAGAGGTATGAAGTGCTGAAAGGTAACATAGATTTCTGGGTTACCAGAGTGAGAACCTTCAACTTCATTGTGTTGACTGCGCTATAAAGCACCAAATGCCCAGATAGTTCCTTTCAGCATCTGTGGGAAGGAAGGCTTCAAGCACATGCAATCCAGCAGTAATGTTAAAGTATTCATATATAAAAATGATGGTTAAGATATCTTTTTCAACTGTAAGGTGCTATGAAAATATCTTATTTCTATTAGTGACACAGTCACAGGTACTATGAGTAGTACTGAGGTTTATTGCATACATTTATAATAGAAAGAAATGGTTAGTTAGAAGCTATAAAACTAAAGATATAAATTGTTTTTCCTAACTGTTCATGGATATCCTAAATTAGAACCATACACTCGGGTTTAAATAAGGGCTCTACTACTTATTTGACTGTGTGACTTTGTCATGTCATTTAAATTTTCTTACCTTAGTTTTTCTTTTAATCTATAAAATAGGGGCACGAATGTGTATTTTATAATGTTGTCATGATCAAGTGAGATAATGAATGTGGGAAGGCTTTGCAAATTTTGAAGTGATAAACAATGTTAGCTAATTTTATTATTTCTTTATACTTGCTCCCTTAAGAAAATTAAATAAGGTTTGAATCCAGTTTGTTCTATGACCAACTCAAATGATTTTTCAATCTCCCATCACCTTTTATTTGAGATATGAAGAAAAAAGGTGAGAGAAAAAGAGATGAAGGAAAAAAACAGAAGTTAAATAAAAACAAAGGAAGGAAGGAGACTAATTAAAACTAACTCTTTTGCTCTCTTTATTTTTAATTGAGAAATTTATATATGAAATTCAAAATTTCATATATGAAAGCATATATGAAGTATGCAAAATGTACTGATCTTAAGATTATACAGTTTATTTTTTTTTTAACTTACATACAGACCTCGGTAACCACCACCTAGATTAAGCTGTAGAACATTTCCATACCCCAGAAGCTTCCTTCATGCCCTTACCAAGGCATGTTTCACTCCTAATCTCCTGAGATAAATAGTATTCTGACTTCAACACCATAGATTAGTTATGCCTGTTCTTGAACTTCATATAATGAATAATTCAATATGTAGGTTTTTATGTCTGTCTTCTTTGAACAATATAATGGCTGTGAGATTCATCCATTTAGTTGCATGTTATCAGTAGTTTATTGTTTTCATTATTGTGCAGAGAGTCCCCTTCACTTTTATCTTGGTTTCATCTTGCTCAAAATCCTATTACTTTAATGAATAATCTGTGTCTCCTTTAGAGGTGATACAAATATGATGAACAATTGCCTTCTTAAAAGAAGTATAGTTTTTCAAAAGCAGTTCATAATTCCATTTTCTTTCCTATTCAGAAAGAAAACTCTTCCATTTCTTGTTTTCTTTCTCTAGGTCTGGAATGCATGAAAATGCAAATAATCTGTAGTGTTAAACGAGATGATATGAGCATGAGGTCTTTTCTTTTTATCTTAGAGCAATTTCCCAATAAACAAAATCAACAATGAATCAGTAATAACCATTGCTCATCATAAGTTAAAGAAAAAAACAACTCACAATTCACATCTAACACTGACAGTAGAACAGCAGAAAATCAGCTGAGAATCTCATATAAACATCTTTGGAAATTTGTGAGTATAACATTGGTTCCACCATAGTAAAGATTGTTATGCTTGTAGAAATGCTGGGAGACTGGAATCTGTTTGCAATTACCACATCAAAATGCAATTTACTAGTCACTGGGAACAAACAATGATGTCTTTAAATGCCCTTTTGGAAATGTAGAATTGGCAATGGAGATCAGGTTCCCAAGGTTCGGATGTTTTCACTTATGCACCTCCCTATAAAACATTGTTCTGAGGACCATTGCAATAGTTTCTTCTAGGAGGAGGGAGAAAGAGAGGGAGACATGGCACCAGATCCAAGCGTTGAGGCTTCTCTACTTCAAAGAAAACTTGTTTGCTGTCCCCCCCATCTTTTTGCTCTGATCTCACATATGATATATAAATATATTTCAAGCTAAGGATTGAATTTTGCTGTCACATGACCTTTTTTCCTTACAAAATTATTATAAGAACTGTCTCTGGTATGGCTGAAGTGTATAATTCAGGTTAAAAAAAACTCTGCTGTGTTATGAAAAAAATTCTTCTTTTCTCTTTCAATAATGGCATAGCTGACAAGCTAGAAATATTCACTTTCACCCTTCTCCTTTGTAAAAGCATTTCTCTGGTGTGATTTTCTACATACTCATTTCATTTGTATTAGCTATTTGTTGTATCTCCTTAAAATCAGCCTTTAGTCAGCTTTTGGCTGTAGCTTTTAATGGAGAGCGAAAACATTTAAGTAGATCCATAATAATGACAACAATGTTAATAATAGCAAAATAACATTTTTTATACTTTGAATACATATCCATTACAATGAACTATAGGTGAAATTAATGGCCATTCCCCTTATGTTTCCTCTGATGCTGCACTGGTGGAGGTGGAAAAGAGCAGTGGAATGGCCAAATACGGGGCAGAAAGAGAAGCTGTGGGAGCTTGGATAATCTATGAACTATTTCACACCCTGAAGTTTAATTCACTAATGGTAAAATAACAATGCTATCAGAGAATGCAGAAGCTGTGAAGGATTCCCCGGGATTTGGTTGACTTCTCAGGCCAGTGATCTGCTCACCCAGAACAGTGGGCTCTAGCAGATTAGTTGACTGTAAGCACTTTATGCAAAAAAAAGTAGAAAAAAACCTTTTTAAAGGAGTGCTTCCCTCAGCAATACGAAGTAGCTGTTGGCTCACCTCTAGTGATTATGGGCCAGGGCAAGAATACAAATGGAAGCCCTGAATACTCAGACATTATAACTCAAGAGAAAATACAATTAAATTCAATGCCCTAGCCTCCGACCTTGACAACTGCACCCTTGTTAATATGCTGGGAGGCCAGGTTGGAAATTGGAACTCAGTCTCCTCAGAGTTCCCCTCTGGAAGGTGAGAGGGCTGGGGAAGCTGGTCCAGGGTCTGGCCCCGCCAAACCTGCAGCATGTTCCAGTTCTCTTTCCACCCTCAACTCCATGCCAAATCTCAAGGTGTCTCATGAATTGACATGTGTACACCCTAGTCCTCTGGTCCAAGGTCCATCTGTAATCTCTGCAAACCAGTAGTCCCATGACCAGTCTCTAAGCCTAAGGGTGCACAGACTTGTGGCTCAAAGGGAACCACCAGGAGATGAGATCTGTGGAGAGGTCTGCTTAGGCTCTTCAAGTGTGTTCATGGTCATCCATTTGCAGTAGATCTAGAGAACCTGGGAGGGGCCCTGGGTGGTCATGACTGAAGGAGGTCAGCACAGATCACTTTATAGAAGGGCCCCCTCTTACTAGGGTCTAAGGACAGTACTGAATAGCTGCTCTTGATTATACATCAGGAATGTCAAACACCTCCAAAGTCTTCCCTTTAATTGTACCAGGGGCTGTGCCAAATACTGCAGATTTGGAGAAGAGTTACCAACCTTGAATGAATTATGCCCTTCTGAAAAGGCCACTCTAAAATGCAAACGCGGGCAGAGAGGGGAGTTCTTTCCTCTCTCAGGACTACTGTAATGTGAATTTGTCTCTCAAATGGGCTAATTGTTCCCATTTAAGGGTAGCACAGAAAGCCAGACCCTGGTCATCACAGCCACTGATTCATGTGTTCGAAGAGACACACATGCTCCAGTAAACAGCTCTCCACCTAGTTCTTGCTTGTCTTGGCCCACTGCCTGCTCCCCAGCCTCTTTCCTTTAACTCCAGTTTCCTAATCACTAACTCCTGAGAGGGGTCCCTCCTCTGCCAGCCAGTGCCCTCATTAATCCATCTGGGATTTAGAGCCCTCTGCAGCTCCACCTGCCAGAAGTTGCCTTGATCAGCAGATGCAAAGAGGAGTGCTCTCTCTCTCTGGCTTAGACCAAGACCCAAGAGAGACAGCATCGGGGTGCCTTGGGTTTCCATCCCTACCCCCCAACAAGATTACCTGAATAATCGCACAAATCTAGAAAGTGAAACACTCTACAAGACTACTGTCCCTGTCGACAAGTTAAAGTAAAAATAAAAAGACCATGCTTGATTAGAGGAGACCAAAGAGACCCAACAGCCAAATACAATTAATTTTCTTTAACTAGATCCTACTTTGGACAAAAGTATTTTAGGAACAATTGAGTGAATTTGAATATGGCCCCAGTATCAGATGAGATAAAAATTTAGAAAAATGGAAAGGTGGAGATCATTGACTGGGGGTTGGGGGGAAAGAAAGTTGGCTATATATGTGTGTGTGTATTAAAACATATTTGTGTGTGCATATATATATGTACACTAATACACACAGAACTATCTGGTAATACATGGCTAGCAATTTACTGTGGTAATCATTGAGTTGTAGCAATGTGAAGTGATTTATTTTTGCTAATTTTCTTTTTTATTATTATTATTATTATACTTTAAGTTCTAGGGTACATGTGCATAACGTGCAGGTTTGTTACATATGTATGCTTGTGCCATGTTGGTGTGCTGCACCCATCAACTCGTCATCACCCATCAACTCATCATTTACATCAGGTATAAATCCTAATGCAATCCCTTCCCCCTCCCTCATCCGCATAATAGGCCCCGGTGTGTGATGTTCCCCTTCCCGAGTCCAAGTGATCTCATTGTTCAGTTCCCACCTATGAGTGAGAATATGCGGTGTTTGGTCTTCTGTTCTTGCGATAGTTTGCTGAGAATGATGGTTTCCAGCTGCATCCATGTCCCTACAAAGGACACAAACTCATCCTTTTTTATGGCTGCATAGTATTCCATGGTGTATATGTGCCACATTTTCTTAATCCAGTCTGTCACTGATGGACATTTGGGTTGATTCCAAGTCTTTGCTATTGTGAATAGTGCCGCAATGAACATACGTGTGCATTTGTCTTTATAGCAGCATGATTTATAATCCTTTGGGTATATCCCCAGTAATGGGATGGCTGGGTCATATGGTACTTCTAGTTCTAGATCCTTGAGGAATCACCATACTGTTTTCCATAATGGTTGAACTAGTTTACAATCCCACCAACAGTGTAAAAGTGTTCCTATTTCTCCACGTCCTCTCCAGCACCTGTTGTTTGCTGACTTTTTAATGATCGCCATTCTAACTGGTGTGAGATGGTATCTCATTGTGGTTTTGATTTGCATTTCTCTGATGGCCAGTGATGACGAGCATTTTTTCATGTGTCTGTTGGCTGTATGCATGTCTTCTTTTGAGAAATATCTGTTCATATCCTTTGCCCACTTTTTGATGGGGTTGTTTGTTTTTTTCTTGTAAATTTGTTTGAGTTCTTTGTAGGTTCTGGATATTAGCTCTTTGTCAGATGAGTAGATTGCAAACATTTTCTCCCATTCTGTAGGTTGCCTGTTCACTCTGATGGTAGTTTCTTTTGCTGTGCAGAAGCTCTTTAGTTTAATTAGATCCCATTTGTCAATTTTGGCTTTTGTTGCCATTGCTTTTGGTGTTTTAGACATGAAGTCCTTGCCCATGCCTATGTCCTCAATGGTATTATGTAGGTTTTCTTCTAGAGTTTTTATGGTATTAGGTCTAACACTTCAGTCTCTAATCCATCTTGAATTAATTTTTGTATAAGGAGTAAGGAAAGGATCCAGTTTCAGCTTTCTACTTATGGCTAGCCAATTTTCCCAGCACCATTTACTAAATAGGGAATCCTTTCCCCATTTCTTGTTTTTGTTTGGTTTGTCAAAGATCAGATGGCTGTAGATGTGCGGTATTGTTTCTGAGGACTCTATTCTGTTCCATTGGTCTGTATCTCTGTTTTGGTACCAGTACCATGCTGTTTTGGTTACTGTAGCCTTCTAGTATAGTTTGAAGTCAGGTAGCGTGATGCCTCCAGCTTTGTTCTTTTGACTTAGGATTGTCTTGGAGATGTGGGCTCTTTTTTGGTTCCATATGAATTTTAAAGCAGTTTTTTCCAATTCTGTGAAGAAACTCATTGGTAGCTTGATGGGGATGGCATTGAATCTATAAATTACCTTGGGCAGTATGGCCATTTTCACGATGTCGATTCTTCCTATCCATGAGCATGGTATGTTCTTCCATTTGTTTGTGTCCTTTTTTATTTCACTGAGCAGTGGTTTGTAGTTCTCCCTGAAGAGGTCCTTTACATTCCTTGTAAGTTGGATTCCTAGGTATTTTATTCTCTTTGAAGCAATTGTAAATGGAAGTTCATTCATGATTTGGCTCTCTGTCTGTTACTGGTGTATAAGAATGTTTGTGATTTTTGCACATTAATTTTGTATTCTGAGACTTTGCTGAAGTTGCTTATCAGCTTAAGGAGATTTTGGGCTGAGACAATGGGGTTTTCTAAATATACAATCATGTCATCTGCAAAGAGGGACAATTTGACTTCTTCTTTTCCTAACTGAATACCCTTGATTTCTTTCTCTTGCCTGATTGCCCTAGCCAGAACTTCCAACACTATGTTGAATAGGAGTGGTAAGAGAGGGGATCCCTGGCTTGTGCCAGTTTTCAAAGGGAATGTTTCCAGTTTTTGCCCATTCAGTATGATATTGGCTGTGGGTTTGTCATAAATAGCTCTTTTTATTTTGAAATACGTTCCATCAATACCGAATTTATTGAGAGTTTTTAGCATGAAGGGCTGTTGAATTTTGTGAAAGGTCTTTTCTGCATCTATTAAGATAATCATTTGGTTTTTGTCTTTGGTTCCGTTTACATGCTGGATTACGTGTATTGATTTGCATATGTTGAACCAGCCCTGCATCCCAGGGATGAAGCCCACTTGATCATGGTGGATCAGCTTTTTGAGGTGCTGCTGGATTCGGTTTGCCAGTATTTTATTGAGGATTTTTGCATCGATGTTCATCAGGGATTTTGGTCTAAAATTCTCTTTTTTTTTGTTGTGTCTCTGCCAGGCTTTGGTATCAGGATGATGTTGGCCTCATAAAATGAGTTAGGAAGGATTCCCTCTTTTTCTATTGATTGGAATAGTTTCAGAAGGAATGGTACCAGCTCCTCCTTGTACCTCTGGTAGAATTCGGCTGTGAATCCATCTGGTCCTGGACTTTTTTTGGTTGGTAGGCTATTAATTATTGCCTCAATTTCAGAGCATGCTATTGGTCTATTCAGGGATTCAACTTCTTCCTGGTTTAGACTTGGGAGAGTGTATGTGTCCAGGAATTTATCCATTTCTTCTAGGTTTTCTAGTTTATTTGCATAGAGGTGTTTATAGTATTCTCTGCTGGTAGTTTGTATTTCTCTGGGGTAGGTGGTGATAACCCCTTTATCATTTTTAATTGCGTCTATTTGATTCTTCTCTCTTTTCTTCTTTATTAGTCTTGCTAGCAGTCTATCAATTTTGTTGATCTTTTCAAAAAACCAGCTCCTGGATTCATTGATTTATTAAAGGGTTTTTTGTGTCTCTGTCTCCTTCAATTCTGCTCTGATCTGAGTTATTTCTTGCCTTCTACTAGCTTTTGAATGTGTTTGCTCTTACTTCTCTAGTTCTTTTCAGTGTGATGTTAGGGTGCCAATTTTAGATCTTTCCTGCTTTCTCTCGTGGGTATTTAGTGCTATAAATTTCCCTCTACACACTGCTTTAAATGTGTCCCAGTGATTCTGGTATGTTGCGTCTTCGTTCTCATTGGTTTCAAAGAACATCTTTATTTCTGCCTTCATTTCATTATGTACCCAGTAGTCATTCAGGAGCAGGTTGTTCAGTTTCCATGTAGTTGAGTGGTTTTGATTGAGTTTCTTAGTTCTGCATTCTAGTTTGATTGCACTGTGTTCTGAGAGACAGTTTGTTATAATTTCTGTTCTTGTACATTTGCTGAGGAGTGCTTTACTTCCAACTATGTGGTCAATTTTGGAGTAAGTGTGATTGTAAGTGGAGAGTTCTGTAGATGTCTATTAGGTCTGCTTGGTGCAGAGCTGAGTTGAAGTCCTGGATGTCCTTGTTAACTTTCTGTCTCGTTGATCTAATATTGACAGTGGGGTGTTAAAGTTTCCCATTATTATTGTGTGGGAGTCTAAGTCTCTTTGTAAGTCTCTAAGGACTTGCTTTATGAATCTGGGTGCTCCTGTATTGGGTGCATATATATTTAGGATAGTTAGCTCTTCCTGTTGCATTGATCCCTTTACCATTATGTAATGGCCTTCTTTGTCTCTTTTGATCTTTGATGGTTTAAAGTCTGTTTTATCAGAGACTAGTATTGCAACCCCTGCTTTTTTTTTGTTTTCCATTTGCTTGGTAGATCTTCCTCCATCCCTTTATTTTGAGCCTATGTGTGTCTCTGCATGTGAGATGGGTCTCCTGAATACAGCAGACCTTTGGGTCTTTACTCTTTATCCAGTTTCCCAGTCTGTGTCTTTTAATTGGACCATTTAGTCAATCTACATTTAAGGTTAATATTGTTATGTGTGAACTTGATCCTGTCATTATGATATTAACTGGTTATTTTGCTCGTTAGTTGATGCAGTTTCTTCCTGGCATCAATGGTCTTTACATTTTGGCATGTTTTTGCAATGGCTGGTACCAGTTGTTCCTTTCCATGTTTAATGCTTCCTTCAGGAGCTCTTGTAAGGCAGGCCTGGTGGTGGCAAAATCTCTAAGCATTTGCTTATCTGTAAAGGATTTTATTTCTCCTTCACTTATGAAACTTAGTTTGGCTGGATATGAAATTCTGGGTTTAAAATTCTTTTCTTTAAGAATGTTGAATATTGGCCCCCACTCTCTTCTGGCTTGGAGAGTTTCTGCTGAGAGATCTGCTGTTAGAGTGATGGGCTTCCTTTTGTGGGTAACCCGACCTTTCTCTCTGGCTGCCCTTAACAGTTTTTCCTTCATTTCAACTTTGGTGAATCTGACAATTATGTGTCTTGGAGTTGCTCTTCTCGAAGAATATCTTTGTGGTCTTCTCTGTATTTCCTGAATTTGAATGTTGGCCTGCCTTACTAGGTTGGGGAAGTTCTCCTGGATGATATCCTGAAGAGTGTTTTCCAACTTGGTTCCATTTTTCCCCTCACTTTCAGGCCCCCCAATCAGATGTAGATTTGGTCTTTTCACATAATCCCATACTTCTTGAAGGCTTTGTTCATTTGTTTTTCCTCTTTTTTCTTTAGACTTCTCTTCTCGCTTCATTTCATTCATTTGATCCTCAATTGCTGATACTCTTTCTTCCAGTTGATTGAGTCAGTTACTGAAGCTTGTGCATTTGTCACATATTTCTCGTGTCATGGTTTTTATCTCTGTCAGTTTGTTTATGGACTTCTCTGCATTGATTATTTTAGTTATCCATTCTTCCATTCTTTTTTCAAGATTTTTAGTTTCTTTGTGCTGGGTATGTAATTCCTCCTTTAGCTTTGAGAAGTCTGATGGACTGAAGCCTTCTTCTCTCAACTCGTCAAAGTCATTCTCCATCCAGCTTTGATCCGTTGCTGGTGATGAGCTGCGTTCCTTTGGAGGGGGAGATGCGCTCTTATTTTTTGAATTTATAGCTTTTCTGCCCTGCTTTTTCCCCATCTTTGTGATTTTATCTGCCTATGGTCTTTGATGATGGTGATGTACTGATGGGGTTTTGGTGTGGGTGTCCTTCCTGTTTGTTAGTTTTCCTTCTAACAGTCAGGACCCTCAGCTGTAGGTCTGTTGGAGATTGCTTGAGGTCCACTCCAGACCCTGTTTGCCTGGGTATCAGCAGCAGAGGCTGCAGAAGATAGAATATTGCTGAATAGTGAGTGTACCTGTCTGATTCTTGCTTTGGAAGCTTCGTCTCAGGGGTGTACCCCACTGTGTGAGGTGTGGGGTGTTGGTTTGTCCCTAGTGGGGGATGTCTCCCAGTTAGGCTACTCAGGGGTCAGGGACCCACTTGAACAGGCAGTCTGTCCCTTCTCAGATCTCAACCTCCATATTGGGAGATCCACTGCTCTCTTCAAAGCTGTCAGACAGGGCATTTGCGTCTGCAGAAGTTTCTGCTGCTTTTTGTTGTTGTTGTTTAGCTGTGCCCTGTCCCCAGAGGTGGAGTCTACAGAGACAGCAGGCCTCCTTGAGCTGCTGTGGGCTCCACCCAGTTCGAGCTTCCCAGTGGCTTTGTTTACCTACTTAAGCCTCAGCAATGGCGGGCGCCCCTCCCCCAGCCTCACTACTGCCTTGCAGTTAGATCTCAGACTGCTGTGCTAGCAATGAGGGAGGCTCTGTGGGCGTGGGACCCTCCCGACCAGGTGTGGGATATAATCTCCTGGTGTGCCATTTGCTAAGACCCTTGGTAAAGTGCAGTATTGGCATGAGTGTTACCTGATTTTCCAGGTGTTGTGTGTCTCAGCTCCCCTGGCTAGGAAAAGGGATTCCCTTCCCCCTTGCACTTCCCAGGTGAGGTGATGCCTCGCCCTGCTTCAGCTCTCGCTGGTCAGGCTGCAGCAGCTGACCAGCACCGATTGTCCGGCACTCTGTAATGAGATGAACCCGGTACCTCAGTTGAAAATGCAGAGGCCGGGCGCGGTGGCTCAAGCCTGTAATCCCAGCACTTTGGGAGGCCGAGACGGGCGGATCACGAGGTCAGGAGATCGAGACCATCCTGGCTAACACGGTGAAACCCCGTCTCTATTAAGAAATACAAAAAACTAGCCGGGCGAGGTGGCGGGCGCCTGTAGTCCCAGCTACTCGGGAGGCTGAGGCCGGAGAATGGCGTGAACCCGGGAGGCGGAGCTTGCAGTGAGCTGAGATCCAGCCACTGCACTCCAGCCTGGGC